>NC_046159.1:69814032-70046499 GCF_011064425.1 Rattus rattus
TGAATATGAGGCCAGCCTGCTTACAGAATTAGTTCTAGGACAGCTAGAAACTTGTTTCAAAAAAAATGAAAAAAAATATATGAAAATGGAAGAGAAGAGAGGAAGGGAGGAAGGAAGGAAGGAAGAAAGAAAGAAAGTGAGAGAGAGAGAGAGAAAGAAAGGATGGAAGGAAGGACAAAAACATGTACAAATTCAGAAGCCTTATTTACAATACATGTACATGTTCCATGAGGTACTTTTAAATTAATTAAATTTTTTAAAAAAATGAAAGAAAAATAATGATGTACCTTATGAGACAGGGAATGTCCAGTAATGCCATTAAATTTACTTTCTATTGGCCATCTAGTTCTGAGTATGTAGTCTACCTTAAGAGTAGGTTGTTTTAGAAACTCCTTGGAGAAAACCTAATTTTCATTTGCAAGTGGATATTAATTGGAGATTTCTTCTGGCTTAGGGTTGAAGATCTCTGTCCACTTCTCAGCCCCAGGATCCCATCTGGTGCACTCCCACGCAGTGTCTGTGCATTCTGCCTCAGTTTTTGTACATCAGTATGTGCAATGGCTCTGCTGTATTTAGATGTCATTGATTCCTTAGTGTCCTCCGTCCCCTTTGGCTCTTCCATTCTTTCTGCCTCCACTTCTACAGAGTTCTGTAAGCCCAGAGGAGAGGGGTTTGATGGAGACATCCCATTTAGGGATGAATGTAAAAAGGACTCTCATTCTTTTCACATTGTCTGCCTGCTGGTCTCTGTATTTGTTCATATTTGTTCTAGGAGGAAACTTCCCTAATGATGGCTGAGCAAGAAATATTGCCTGGGTTGCTACTGGTTGTGTGTTTACTATGGTACAAAGGCATTTGCATTTGGAATGACTGCAATTTTAAGTGTTGTTGGAGGATTTTCAATCCCATGGTTCCTAATGCCTTCTTGGGTTCTCAAAAGAATGTGTTGCTTGGCAGGAAGTGTTCGGAGATCATGTCAGACATGGCCATTGGGAGTTTTGGGTAAAATGCGTTTTTAAGTATTGGGATCTGATTCTTAGGAATAGGGAAGGGCTAGAAGGGGTAGGTGACTGGGTAATCCATAAGGAGGGAGAGAAGCAGGGTGTTTGTCCAGGGTCTGCTTAGTCCACTGGGAATAGAGATGGAGAATGAGGGGAGGGCACAGAAGGTATTCTGCCACAAATGACACTGGGTGCCTGGATTTAGATGGGAGGAAGAGTGAACATCTGAAGCTTTCCTACCTCCCTCACTGGCCTACTGGCTTCTCTGCCAGGCTTGACTGGGATTGCATTGGGGTGCCTGCTGGAGTTGGGAGATGTGATAAGAAGATGTGTCTGGTGGAAACATTGTTAGAAGAGAAGATCCCTGATCCAGAGGAGCAGACCAGGAGGGGAGGACACAGCAGGTGGTCTACTACAAAGCTGGGGTGAGAAAGGAGGGTGAATTAGTAGGTGAAGAATGAAAGGTGATGATTTGCAGTTAGCCTACCTGCTTCTCAGGCCCATGTGTCTGGTCAGTTCTCAGGGACTCATCAAGCTTTTCCTTATATATGATTATATCAGCCCTCATGCAGTGTAATGGCCCTCCTCAATGACCCTATAATACTGATTAAGGATTTTTCCTTAATTGCTGTCATCTCTACTTAGAAAATCTGTCCTATTTTATTTATAAACACATTCTTACCAATGTCTCTGGCCAATGGAAGAAAAAAAAAAAACCTAAACAACTTTGAGACATGATCTCACTTGTAATCCTGGCTGGCTTGGAAATTTTCTATATAGATCAGTGTGACTTTGAAATCACAGATATTTGCCTGCCTCTGCCTGCTTAATGCTTGGATTAAAGCCACGAGAAACCATGCCTGGCCATTGCAAATTATTTTTACATATTACTATTCTCGCGTCAATTGTTCTGATAGTAAAGGTGGACCCTCTAGATACTGGCTTATAGTATGGTAAAAGGATCAGGGAAAAGCAGGAGTACAATATGTTCATTTTCCAAGCAATTGTGTATTTTTCTCTGCATTTTTCTTCCAATTTTTAGTGGGGACGCTTATAGATTATTTACATATGTAGACCATAAATTTAGCCTTCATTGTCCAATCTAGTCAATTGTGAAAAGCAAGTAAAATATGTAGATGACCATATTTAATAGACAATATTTTATTGAAATACCTAATTGAAATCATACTCATATTATTAAATAACCATAGTGTCCTTCTTATATCATTCTTAATAGTAAAATTAGTGAAATACTTCATTTTATTCTGGACATCTCTTCAACTCTGCTTTTTGCTCTGTAGCCAATTCTGAATGAAATTCTTTGTTATCAAGTGAACTATAATGAAAGAAGGGTCATGACTTTCTCAAGCCAGGCAGCCCTGTGGTAAAAGCATTTCAGAAGTCTTCTGGGTCTTCTCAGGAATTCTAATTACAATTATGAAGTTATAACTTTTAAAACAATGTCAGGATCTCATCTTTCACAAAAAAGGTCCGACAATGTTCTGCATTCAGTTGCAGTTGTAAGTCATTAACCCTTGGAATGATTCAGTGACCTTGGCTTTCATGAGAATTAGCCCTGCAGTTATGAGGAACAAAAAATTATTTCAGCGATGTCATTGACTTTTCAAAGACTTGCCTTCTAACTTGAGGCTAAGAATTTGAGTTAAAAAGTTTATTGACACTCTTGTCAAATACCATTCAGAAACCATCATCATTTCTTGTCCATTAAAATTTCTAATTTTCTTTAAATTAGTGCAATTGGGAGTTCTACTTTATCTACTACACCTGTGACCACAATATAGGCAGTGAACAGGTAGATCTGATACGGCTAAAGTTGAGGGTCATGTATAAATGCTCACACAGTACCTCAGGTGTATCACTTTTTTGTAGTAGTGTTCAACATCAACAGAGGAGCAAAGCGGTTTGACTTCAAAGACCATACAGGATTTACTGACCTTATTATTTATTTATTATCATTATCCCCACTTAATTCCACAATGATTTCCCAGGTCAGCTTGTCCTTGGAGAATTTCCCCCAACGAGTGAACAGATTTGTTTTACTTTTTCTCCTAAACTTCAGACGAAAATAATAGGGAAATATTCCCCCCATTTTTTAAAATATTTTTTAGATTTTTAACATTTTATATTCTATAATGTAATGCTGAGAGCACAAAGATGTGATAGATAAAATTCCTGCACTCACATTGGAATTAAAACACCATTTATAGAATGGTAAAAATAAATAGGTCAGATCAAATAGGAAGACAGACACCTATGTGTTAGTTAAGCTTTCTATTGTTGTGAAGAGACACCATGACCATTCTTATAAAGTAAAATATTTAACTGGGGATGACTTACATTTCAAAGGTACATTAAGTCATGGCAGGAAACATAGCAGTATGCAAACAAGTATGGTGCTGGAGAAGGAGCTAATATTTCTATATCTTGATCCATAGTAAGCATGGAGAGATTGCTACACTAGCTGATGCTTGAGTATATGACGCCTCAAAGCTTACCTCTATAGTGACACACTATTTCCAATAAGACCAACACCTACTCCAACAAGGCTGCAGTCTCTAATATTATCACTGCTATGGAACAAACAAAAAAAAAATCCAGCATGAGTCTTTGTAGTTCATTCCTATTCACACCATTACCCCTTGCATGATAATCATAGGAAATTTATGATAAAAATATTCCAGGACAGATGCAGACTTCTTTCTAGTACTCTACCATTTAGTACTCCATCTGGAGATAATAATATCTTCATTATTCTATACTATTAATAGTATAAATATCCATTCTTTCTCTATGACTTTTATGCACTGCCCAAAGTGTCCTCTGCCTTCTATTTTGACATATCCTTTTCTGACCTTGTTTTTATTTTGCAGGTTGTTGAGGTTTAGTTTTTTACTTGGGTTGTAATGTTTACTGGCCCCCAAGGCCTGGTTATCCCCATGGATTGAAGTATCTGTATGTTCATAAATGATGTTATGTAACATTGCCCCTAAGATATCCCCTATTGGTTAAATAAAGATGCTGACAGCTGGGCAGCAGAAACACAGGCAGGACTTGTGTTTCACAGGCTTGGGGTCAGAGGAGAATCACTAGAAGGAAGAAGGTATTTTCTAGTATAATCCATTTGCCTATGAATTTCATGAAGTCAGGAGAACACCCTTATAGAAGAAGGAGAGGGGATCAGATAGGGGGCTTATGTCCAAGAAACCAGACATAACACCTGAAATATAAATAAAAATATCCAATAATATATATATATATATATATGTGTGTGTGTGTGTGTGTGTGTGTGTGTAAAATTAAATCCTATCAGGTCACAAAGCATACATTACAATTTAAAGAGTAATTTAAAAAGTCTTGATTTAATACTCAGCAAAAGTATCTTTATAAATGTATGATTTATAAAATCAAAATTGCTAATCCTTCTTTATTGTGCCAGACTACACTATTAGGACAAGTAAATAAATGAGGTTTAATTGGGCCTATTTTTAGAGACTGTATTTAGAGACAAAAAAGAAAGAAAGAAAAGGAAAGGAAAGGAAAGGAAAGGAAAGGAAAGGAAAGGAAAAAGAAAGAAAGTAGAGAGAAGAGGAAGCCTCAATGGGGTAGCTAACTTTTAAAAGCATATTCATGGGGGCTAGCCAATTGGAGTTAAAAGCTTCCCAGATGGAACATGGCAAATTATAGCTTGGGGTTATTGATTGTGAAATAAATTCTAATAGCATAAATGGTAGATATCTGCCAAACTCTAGTGCTGATTAAGGTTTACTATAAATACAAAGGTTGGGTCTCTTTTATTTGGGAACTTAATAATCAAAGGCAGCGTAGAAGCCCCAGATTGAGATTAATTATCAACCACAACAGTATGTCTTTCTGACCTTCTATCTTGAAGTATTCCTTTTTTCTTCATTATGCTATGGTTTCACTGGTCAAACAGTATGTTTAATTTTACTGTTGTTGACGTAGCTGAAATTTCAATATACCAATTTTTTTCCTTTGCAGAGGTATTTCATCTTCGTGGTGAAAGTGTATGTCTCATCAATCTGGTATCAGTTTAGAGTTCTTTTCAAAGATGCCCACCAGGCACTCTGATTGTCTCCATCTTGTCATATTACCCAGTTTTATTTTCTTTGTACTTTTATCACTGTTAAGGATGATACTTATTGCTTATTAATTTTGTTTTCATTCATATAATATAAATTTAATATGAACAAGAAACATGTCTTTTTAGTCAATATCATCATTACTGCAAAATTCTCTGAACAAAAATAATTAATGATAGCTGGCAAGATAGTTCAAAGGCTAGAGTCATTAGTTGGTAAACACAATTGAGTTTAAGCCCAATAACTCCCATAGTGTACAGAGAGAATCAACTCCCACAAGCTGTCATTTGGGCTTCACGTGTTAACTGTGCCATGTGCATATGTGTAAACACACACACACACACACACACACACACACTCATTATATAGTAATTATATTGTATTCAGGCTCCTAAATACTATAAGAATGAATAAGGGAATGAATGCTTATGATCAGTCTCCAGAGACTTCTTTTGTAACGTGGTCAGAAGTTTAACATTACTATAAGAATGCTAAAACCCGAGTCAATGTTGGGTGATGAAATGTTCTTTGTACAGCCAATTTATCTTTAATCAGAAAGCACAGTTGGTATTTCTTTAGCTTCCTTTCCTATTCTTTGATTGAAATGGAAGCTTTTCTTCTGATTACCATGTTTTGCTAGGGGAGGATTCCAGGTAGAAAATAAAAACAAGTAGCCTGAACACAGATTATGCTCAAAGTCTCCAAATGTGGATGGACATTTAAATAAGGCTACTTGGGCCAAAGAATCCAAAGAATAAATACTGTGTCTCCATCTGATTATGAAGCCGCAGGAAACATAGTTTCTGATCATTTCAATATCTCACGGTTGTGTGCTAAGTAAATGAATTAACTGGAGGTGTGATAAAAGACTTGTGTGTAACATCTGTGTGTGGATGTGTTAAGAGATCCAGGAAGCCAGGGAAATGGAGCCAGCAGTTTCGACTGCTCTGAGGTGATTTCTCTCAAAAAGAGTTGTGAGTCAGCAGGTGTACTCCACACCTCTTTGACATTTGTGCTGGCAAAGTCATGAGTGTGAGGTGCTCAAAGGAAAATCACCAGCTGCTTTTATAAGCAAGAACAAAGCACCTAGTGTTTATTTTAAAAATGCTGCCGGCTAATTTTATCTCTCAGAAATAAAGGCCTGGAGATCAAAATTTCACCTTAATTTCTTCAGAATCAGGAAAGAGTTGACTTACGTCAGAATTTTTCAGGAGTGAGAATGGAGTGTTTTTAAACTATTTATTATTTGTGTGTGTGCGTGTGTGTGTGTGTGTGTGTGAGAGAGAGAGAGAGAGAGATGATGATGATGATGATGATGATGATGATGATGATGATGTGCACATGCATGCATATATCTATATCAGCAAGAAGAAAGTGTCAGATCCCTGGAGTTAGAGTTAAAGGCAGTTCTGAATTACCTGATGTGAGTTCTGATAACTGAGCTGGGTTCTCTGCAAGAGCAGTGAGTGTTCTTAACTATGGAACCAACTCCGCAGTGCCTATGATGTGTTTGAAGGTTAGTCACTCCCAACTTAGTTCAAACTGTGTCTGCAAGGTATTTCCATGTTTACAAGGAAGGACTCTATTACTTCACTAACAGGTGAATGAATGGATACAAACATTTGGAGTGCTTTTTGGCAATTATCAAATTGAAAATATATCATTCCTTTGATCAAGAATACATTGAAAATTAGGTCTATGAATTATGATAGTACAAATTGGATAATGTGGTATTATTTGTATTCGCAAAGAACTGAAAATCAACCTAAAAGTCAATAATTAGGAATCTTGAACAACACAAGAGAATCTTCCTCCTATAGCATATGGAGTCCCACAGTCAGATATTAAGCAGAGAATGAGAGACCTTGGAATTCTCAATACTAAATGGGATGTCTCCATCAAAGCCTTCCCCTCAAGACTGAAGGAACTGTGGAAAAGGAGGCAGAAAGAGGGTAAGAGTCAGAGGGGAAAGAGGGCAACAAGAAAATGAGAGCCTCTAAAGCAACAGGTTCCACAAACATATGAACTCACAGAGACTGGGGCAGCTGCACAGGGACTACGTGTGCTTGCATCAGATGGGATTCTGGAGGTAAGAGAATTGGACAGAAGCCCCAACCCCTAACCCTGAAGATATTTCCAATTGATAATCATTTTCAAATGAAAATTTAGTTTTCTACAACGCAGTCTTACTGAGAAAATAAAGTACTATGAAGATAGGCTGCATGCCCCTCTTAATGAACCAACAGATAATGAACTTAATAAATCATTGAAAGGTTCTGGTTTCATGATGTATTTCAAAGCTTTTTTAAATTTTACTTCTCAATTTTACCTTATTTTTATTTTCATTATACATATAATATTATAAACACACATTACACACACACACATACACACACACACATTTACTTTTGTATATGTTATGGCTTCTAGTTTAGTGTTTGTATAGGACCTCTGAGTGTGTCAATGAGTGGGTCTCTGCATCTACATATTTCCTGTGTCTTTTCTTGGGCTCTTTTCCTCTTATGTTTTTGTCTTGTCCTATTCCAATGTATTAGTTTTATCTTTTCTTATTATATTTCATCTTATTATTATCCCTTAAAAATCTGTATATTTCAAACGGGAGACAGAAAGTGTGTGGGCATGGGTGGAAGTGGAGGTGGAGCGAAACTAAGAGTAGAGGGAGGAGAACTCGTTCACTCCAAGCCCTCTGTAGGTAGATCTCTGAGTTTGAGGCAAGTCTGGTTTGAGCTGTTAGTTCCAGACAAGAAAAAGCTACATAGTGAAACATTGTTAAAAAAATAGCAACAAAATTTTGCATAACATATACTTGTAAGACAATATTATGTAGCCATTGGGCTTAGACACAAATATGTGTGTACTGATATGAGAAAATATTCCAGGTATTTGGTATGAGAAATGTATTCTACAGTTTTCTCAGTATAGGACCATACATTTGTTACTCAAACATGGACAGAATTTTTAATTTTGAAATCAACTCTAGTGTATGAAATCCTCAAAGGTATCAAAATGAATAACACTTTTTCTAACAGTAGAGCAAAAGAGAGTGGCCCCTGGAAGAAAATGGCTTTCTCTAGAGAAGTCACACTTGACAGATTGTTTAAGGCTCATGCTTAAATTGCTGTCACCTGCCTTCCCCTAGCACACTACTTTAAATGATGTGGGTCTCCAGTGGCATTTTCACTGGTCCCTTGATAAGTATGAATTACCTGAAACACATTTTTACCATTTTAGTGAAAACTCATCACGTGCCCTTTAGTTACCCTAAGAGAAAAGTATAAATGGAATTTTACTTTTTACCAACTAACTGTACAATATTGAACATAACCTGTGACCATGGACTTCAAAATTTCCTTCTGTGGTGCTTTTGTGCCTTTGCATTTCTCACCAACTTGGAGTCCTAGGAGTGCTTGGGCTCATTGGATCCAAAAGCTAACTTTAATTGCTGTTCCTCAAGGACGTGAGAAGAGGAATTAATTTCTTCACTACTATTCTATTCTCAGGCTGGACAACCAGGGAGTGACAGGCAATACGTGTGCACAGAGAACATTTATATGGGATTGTCGGTGTGTTTCTCATAGCTCAGGGAGTTGTCCCTGACACCAATCACTCTTCCCTGTGACAAGCAAGCCATCCCTGTGCTGTTAGGAGCCTTCCCTTCTTCAGTTGTTTTAAGTTTACAAGTCCTTTGTTATAAGGTGGATGCTACAAAGGTGTGCTGGTTTAGGTTCTAGTGTGTTCTGTCTCACAGAACTGTGTTGTTCCATAATCACTTATATGGTGGAATAGCTTCTCAAATGTCCAGATGTCTCATTTGCCCTATTTCCCTGCACACTTTACCCAATCCTTGGGATTTCAGGGTGGTTATCTATTTCATACCACTGAAGTGGCATTCTGATACTCATCTTCTCAAATAAGAATTAAAAAACATAACAAATTTACATTTTGCCAGTCGTTTCTCTTTATACAACACAGTGCTGTATAAAGGAAAGAAGTATAAATTGTATATATGCATAAACATGTAAATATATGCATGTGTTTTTGCATAGAAAGTTTCAAGATGGATAACAAGAAGCAGTTTACAGTAGGATTGTGAGAAGGTGGGATTGCAGTTTGGAGCATGGCTCCTTTCCGTTCTTAGTTTCTGTTCTGTTTTGGTCTTAAATGCCATCATGTTATATAATTTTATCGCCATAATTGAAATAGGTTTATTTAATTGAAGATAGGACTACAAAAAGAGAGTGCTCCCTTGGTAGAAGTTCTTAGACACAGGGCTAACACATCTGCTTATTCAGAGCTACCAGGAGGTCCCATGGACTTGATTTTGTGCCCAAACCAATCGCAATAAGTCTTGAATTCTTTAAGGTAGGCTTAGATTTCTAAAGTACATGTTAAGTCTGAAGACACGACCACACACTAGCATGCTGATCATTATTTCTTCACGTTTTTTCAGATATGGCAGCAAATATAGGGAGTTTAGATGTGTACACTGGGTAGACTTTAGACATCTGTCATCAATATCAAGTAACTAGATCTGATAATGTGAAAATTTATTTAATAAACATAACATTGATATCAACTGAAGGAAAGCATAATCCACCAGGATTTGCTAGGATTCAAAGTATTGAGAGAAGTGCCTTTAAAGAAATCAGTCAGAAACACTTTGAAAATAAAATAAAGTGAATTAATTCTCTGTCTTTGGATTTGAACCTTTGACAATAGGTTCATCTTTGCAAGGATGCCTGTGTGTAGAAGACGGCCAATCACGTTAAAGCAAAATGAAATTTGACTATCGTGTGTCTGTAGGCATGAATCATCTCTGTTCTTTCCTGCAGGGCTGAATGACACTAAAGTCCATGTGTGGAATTAAACATCGGCTTTAGTTTTCAGGTGTTATGCTGCGATCTCCCTGCAGGAGCACGGCAAGTTGAGATGCTACTGAGGATAGCCAGCTGAGTCTTTTTCTGTACTCAGGCACCTGTGAGAGGCTAGCAGAGGAGAGCCTACTGCTTTTGATGCATAAATCAGCAAAGTGTAAGAAATTTACATCACCAGAAACTTTCCAACCTGCAGTCAGAACTTCTCTTATCATTAAATTGATCCACTGATACTTGTTTTGATTAAAGCACCAGCTAACTCATACGAGCATCTGCACTCGGCAATCTAGCTCGAACAAGCATAATGAATGCTATCTTTTAATTTTTTATGAAAAGGCTTCATAATATATAATTAAGATGTTTTTTACATGTTCTACTGATGAACCATCTGCAGGTATGACATTTAGCATCTGTACTGAGAAGTAGCCACCTGTTACAGTCTGGCAATCCTAACGGAATCACTTTGGAGAAATGGAACGAAGGATCATTTGGGTTCAGAGCTCTTCGTGAATCCATCATCTTCTTGACTGTTTTTTTTAGTACAGACAATCTTTTCATGTTTTTAAAGTCACATCTATTATCAGAAGAAGCTTCTTTTTGAAGTAGACGGCAATTAACTCAGATATCCATCAAGGTGAAGAGATTGAGAACCTGTGGAATGCTCAGCCCTAAATGGGGCATCCATAATATACCACTCCCACAGTTCACGGACCACTGAGGGAAAGGGATTGGGAAGAGTAAGAGTCAGTGGTAGAGGACAAATAGAAGGAAACAGTGTTTCTGGAAACAACAAGGAAATTACACATATGACATGACCGAGATTGTGACATCATGCAAATAAGGCCAGCAAAATCTCAAGCCAGACACAATCTCAGAAAAGAAAGGGGTGAGTGACACAACGTCCCATCCCTGGCTAAGGGACTACTTGTAACTGAGAGCAGGTAGGCAAGAAGGTTTTAATTTTCCTTAAGGGAAAGGCCCATAGTAGGTTTGCCGTGTTCCGTTTGATGATTATACATGTAAGAGTGTATTAGTCAGCAAACCAGTTGCTAACATTAAACTAAATGGAGAGAAACTTGAAGCAATCCCACTAAAATCAGGGACTAGACAAGGCTGCCCACTCTCTCCCTACTTATTCAATATAGTTCTTGAAGTTCTAGCCAGAGCAATCAGACAACAAAAAGGAGGTCAAGGGGATACAGATCGGAAAAGAAGAAGTCAAAATATCACTATTTGCAGATGATATGATAGTATATTTAAGTGATCCCAAAAGTTCCACCAGAGAACTACTAAAAGCTGATAAACAACTTCAGCAAAGTGACTGGGTATAAAATTAACTCAAATAAATCAGTTGCCTTCCTCTATACAAAAGAGAAACAAGCCGAGAAAGAAATTAGGGAAACGACACCCTTCATAATAGACCCAAATAATATAAAGTACCTCGGTGTGACTTTAACCAAGCAAGTAAAACATCTGTACAATAAGAACTTCAAGACTCTGAAGAAAGAAATTGAAGAAGACCTCAGAAGATGGAAAGATCTCCCATGCTCATGGATTGGCAGGATTAATATAGTAAAAATGGCCATTTTACCAAAAGCGATCTACAGATTCAATGCAATCCCCATCAAAATACCAATCCAATTCTTCAAAGAGTTAGACAGAACAATTTGCAAATTCATCTGGAATAACAAAAAACCCAGGATAGCTAAAACTATCCTCAACAATAAAAGGACTTCAGGGGGAATCACTATCCCTGAACTCAAGCAGTATTACAGAGCAATAGTGATAAAAACTGCATGGTATTGGTACAGAGACAGACAGATAGACCAATGGAATAGAATTGAAGACCCAGAAATGAACCCACACACCTATGGGCACTTGATTTTTGACAAAGGAGCCAAATCCATCCAATGGAAAAAAGATAGCATTTTCAGCAAATGGTGCTGGTTCAACTGGAGGTCAACATGTAGAAGAATGCAGATCGATCCATGCTTATCACCCTGTACAAAGCTTAAGTCCAAGTGGATCAAGGACCTCCACATCAAACCAGACACACTCAAACTAATAGAAGAAAAACTAGGGAAGCATCTGGAACACATGGGCACTGGAAAAAATTTCCTAAACAAAACACCAATGGCTTATGCTCTAAGATCAAGAATCGACAAATGGGATCTCATAAAACTGCAAAGCTTCTGTAAGGCAAAGGACACTGTGGTTAGGACAAAACAACAACCAACAGATTGGGAAAAGATCTTTACCAATCCTACAACAGATAGAGGCCTTATATCCAAAATGTACAAAGGACTCAAGAAGTTAGACCACAGGGAAACAAATAACCCTATTAAAAATGGGGTTCAGAGCTAAACAAAGAATTCACAGCTGAGGAATGCCGAATGGCTGAGAAACACCCTAAAAAAATGTTCAACATCTTTAGTTATCAGGGAAATGCAAATCAAAACAACCCTGAGATTTCACCTCACACCAGTGAGAATGCCTAAGATCAAAAACTCAGGTGACAGCAGATGCTGGCGAGGATGTGGAGAAAGAGGAACACTCCTCCATTGTTGGTGGGATTGCAGACTGGTACAACCATTCTGGAAATCAGTCTGGAGGATCCTCAGAAAATTGGACATTGAACTGCCTGAGGATCCAGCTATACCTCTCTTGGGCATATACCCACAAGATGCCCCAACATATAAAAAAGACACGTGCTCCACTATGTTCATCGCAGCCTTATTTATAATAGCCAGAAGCTGGAAAGAACCCAGATGCCCTTCAACAGAGGAATGGATACAGAAAATGTGGTACATCTACACAATGGAATATTACTCAGCTATCAAAAACAACGACTTTATGAAATTAAATAGGCAAATGGTTGGAACTGGAAAATATCATCCTGAGTGAGCTAACCCAATCACAGAAAGACATACATGGTATGCACTCATTGATAAGTGGCTATTAGCCCAAATGCTTGAATTACCCTAGATGAATAGAACAAATGACACCCAAGATGGATGATCAAAATGAGAATGCCTCACTCCTTCTTTAAAAGGGGAACAAGAATACCCTTGGCAGGGAAGAGAGAGGCAAAGATTAAAACAGAGACTGAAGGAACACCCATTCAGGGCCTGCCCCACATGTGGCCCATACATATACAGCCACCCAATTAGACAAGATGGATGAAGCAAAGAAGTGCAGACCGACAGGAGCCGGATGTAGCTCGCTCCTGAGAGACACAGCCAGAATACAGCAAATACAGAGGCGAATGCCAGCAGCAAACCACTGAACTGAGAATAGGACCCCCGTTGAAGGAATCAGAGAAAGAACTGGAAGAGCTTGAAGGGGCTCGAGACCCCATTTGTACAACAATGCCAAGCAACCAGAGCTTCCAGGGACTAAGCCACTACCTAAAGACTATACATGGACTGACCCTGGACTCTGACCTCATAGGTAGCAATGAATATCCTAGTAAGAGCACCAGTGGAAGGGGAAGCCCTGGGTCCTGCTAAGACTGAGCCCCCCCAGTGAACTAGACTGTTGGGGGAGGGCGGCAATGGGGAGGTGGGGAGGGAACACCCATAAGGAAGGGGAGGGAAGAGGGGGATGTTTGGCCGGAAACCGGGAAAGGGAATAACACTCGAAATGTATATAAGAAATACTCAAGTTAATAAAAAAAAAACAAAACAAAAAAAAAAAAACAAAGAGTGTATTAGTAGCACGAACTGCACTTGATGGTCATAAAAAAAATTAAAGAACACAAACTGTGTAGGAAGGTAGTGGATGGACCTGGGAAGGGTTTGAGTAGGAGGTGAATGTGATAAAAATGTACTTTATGCAATTCTCAAAGAATTAACTAACAAATGAAAGAAAACTTTAATCAATTTCATTTGTTTTAAAACCAGTACATTTTAATTTCATTCATTTAATTCATGATTCAAATATGTTTAAGATAATTTAGTTACATAATAACCAAATCAATAACTTCTTAATGAATATATACAAGAGCAAAGATGCCCCAAGTTTACTCTTTGCATTCTCTTTCTTGTTTACCAATGTCAAATAACATCTTCATCCAAATATTTATACACACATTAAATTGTCTTTATGGCAGCAACATCAAAACGATCCCTTCAAAGCGTAAAATAAAGATGACGTGGTGACTGCCTCTGATCAGTACAGAGGTTGGAAGTTTACATGAAAGGGAAATCTGCTAATTTTCGAGGATTTTTCAGAGTGAAGTGAGAGGACAGCTGAGTTGTGGAGATAGCAAGACTCTTTCAGGGATAAAAGTGTGATTCCTGAATTTATAAATTGCTGCGTATGGACAGAGAAGCTGTATATACTATTCTGCCCTAACCTTAGCTTAACCTCACTGCTCAGCAGACAGGAAAAAAAGTGCATCTCACAGAGTCTAACTACTTCTTTACATTCTATACCAATAATTTACCACACAGAATTCCACCAGGAATGTGTTTCTAGTGATAGTGTTTTGTTTGTTTGTTTGTTTGTTTTGCTTTTTGGCATCAGCAAAGACACTAGACCAGGATGCTATTTTTAAATTATTTTAAGTAAATCGCAAACTAATAACCAAAACAAATACATTGCACTTGCAACTGGTATGTTGTACATTAGATTAAATCCCTAAACTTAAATGCTAATTTCCTGCTTACAGTCTTTTGTATTCTGCATGACAAAAAGAATCTGAATTTCACTATGGCACACTGATCATTTTCCCATCTGGAAAAATGAACAATTCTGTTCTTATTTAAATATTTTATATGCTAGGGTCATACGACTAGGCAGAAAGTTCCAGCAATTCAAGAATGCATGTTTATGTACACATATTGGAACATCCTTCACTTGAGAAAGGTTGTAAAGCAAGTGGGAGATAAACACTTGTAAAGCAAGTGATGACAGGAGAGAAAGATGCTTTGAGAGAATACTAGACGAAGAATCTACCTGATAATGGTAAAAAAAAATAAATGATCTTCTTGGGGTGAGATAAATTCCTTGAAACAGGTCCCTTTGAACAGAGAACAGCTGACAAGGAGCTGGCATTGTTGCCATCTCCCAAACACTCTGAGGCAAAGGTTTGTTGAATAACAAGATAGTGCCTTTATTCGAGCTGTTCAAATCTTCCTTTTTTCTTGGATTCTTATGTTGAATTTCAGGTATATGATCCATATCCTGTATACAAGTGTCTGTATCATTCTTCATTACATATATTCAATGATGTGTTATTGTTTAAGAGATTTTTTTTCACCATAATAGACTATGCAAGGCTGTATATGGATGCAAAATAAATGTAATATTTTTAAATTAATTTGTCAAATTATTCAATTTTGTTAAAGGATGGAATATTGAATAGTTGAGCTTTTCTACATTGTATAAGAAGCTACCTCATAGCTTAAGTCAAAAATAAATATTAGATGTAGAAATGTTCTGACCAAGTAAACAAAATGCTAAAATCAAAGTCAAAATAGTTTATATGTCTGTCTATATAATTATAGATAACATAGTAGATTATCAGCGCAGCTTACAATTATATGTGTTTATAAATGAGTGTTTATTTATGTTTTTCTCATATTTCTTACTTTTGAAAGAATTTCATACAATGTAATTTGATCATACTCATCCCTCCTCCAACTCCTTCTAGACACACTGCTCCTTCAATATTCATCCAAAATTGTTTCTCCTTTTGTAAAACATATCAGGTCCAATTTATGTATCTTATATATATGGTTATATATGTGGTTGCATGTTTTTATATATGTACACACATCTCACATAGATGTTCATATATGCCATTGTCACACAGTCAAAGATATGTTATGATTGACATAGTAAATCATATATGGCTGCTTCAATTTTAATACCCAATTCATGTGTTTTATTGATTTTATTGCCATTATAAATGCACAAATTTGCTTATGATGGCTAGAGTGAAGACATTAACATCCCCTACTCAGGATTGGTCATGTTAGGAATGTTTTCTGCTCTTCTATAGAATCAGTGTTTGGTACCCAGAACCCATGTGGGTTTGGTCATAATCACCTATAAATCTTGAATCAGGCCCCAGTGAGTATCTAACACAGACTCATTTACTGATTTTCTGTGTCTCTGATTGTAGCTGCATCTAGGGTTAAAGTTTATTACTGTCAAAGACACATAATAGCACTAAGGAAATGGGACATGTGGAGACAAAAAACTTATAGAGATTTGATTTTTCTTTTTCCCATAGTGACAAGGCATATCAAGAACTTTCCTTTCCCTAGTAGTCAAATGACCTTTCTCACATCTGGGAGAATTAGGTAACAAGCCTGGCCAATAAACTTTAATGCCCCTTCTCCAGAAACTCACTTTCTCCAGGAAAGTCATCTCACCAAATCCCACAATTTCTAACCACAAGGTAGAGACTAAGCAGTCAAACACATCGACTTGTGAAAAATATCCCACAATCCATTTCTAGCAGCCTGCAAGATTTTTTGGGAAGATTTTTATCTAGATATCTTTGCCTACCATACAGAAAAAGGTCAAAGTTCCAAAAAGAGAGTAGGCATTGACACAAACCACCTTGTTTACTATAATCTGTATACCTCAAGAGATAGTTAGACTTATCAGTTAAGCCATGGCTATATGGCTAAGCTTATAGGTGATAGCAATGGCAGTTTTTAAAAACCTCATGCTTGTTTTGTTGTTTTATACACTTCACCCTCATGACTTTTGGGCAAAGTATTCTAATTTCAAGTAGGATTCCACGTAGTAATATGACATTATCCTGCAGTATCAACCTCTGTTTTACTATTTGTGTCATGGATTTGGCCAACTGAAACAAATCCCATTACCTACAATGGATTACTACAATTAGAAATGTAGATGTGTCTTTAATGTTTCTGTATCAACAGCAATATCTGATTTTTACTGCTAATTAAGGCACACTCCAACTTAGTTCAGTAAGTTGAATCTGACCTGCGACATTCCAAGTTGAAAAAGTGTCATGATTTGGTTAGGAAATGTACCCCTAGAGCGTTTGTATGATAAGATCAGATAAATGGAGGGTTTATATAAAGAGTTCACATATTAGTCATGCAGTCGAGATTGGTAGAGTCCCCATGTGACTCTCTACACATAGAGCTTCCTATTCTCATGGACCCCTTGTCAGTATGATTACCTAAGTTTCAACCATTTTTCTATATCTGGGACACCACTGCAACTCTATGGTAAGTGAGGATGAGAGCTGGAGCATTTAGACTGGTACTCTGTACAATTTGCAAATTTGGACAGACTCTATTACTTCGTGGTCATGCCTCCCAGTCACAGTAACTTGCCTGTCAGGCTAAGTTCAATCTACTTATGGAGAAAAGAAGTTTGTAGTTATCACATTTCAGTCTTCAGTAGCCCTAATTTTTCTACATAGTAATATAGTCATACCCATTCTTCATTAAAGACCATATATTAGATTTTTTAAAAATTATTATTGCTTCTATAAGACTACCTCAAAGTAACTGGCTTGAATGATATAATTTACTGTCTGATAGCACTTAAACTAAGAAGTCTGAAATCAATTTCAGTGGTGTAAAATGAAGGTAATTCTGGGTTGCATTGCAATCTGAAGGCTCTGAAGTGGAACTCATTTCTTTGACGTTTGGAGCTTCCAGGGGACACCATCCATACTCTTCCTTTCTTATATTTTCCATCTCAGAAACATTGTATTTCCCTTCCATAACTTCTTGCACCTTGATTGAGTCAGGAGAAATTCCTCTGCTTTTAAGGTCTTGTGTGAATATACTATATGTATCTGAATAACCCTGGATTCTATCTGGGGTCCCATTTTCCAAGCAAGATAACATAATTTATCTTACATTGGTTCTAAGAATGGTGGGATTTTTTTCTATTTAAATCAAATGTTTTATTCACACTACCGTTTCTGATAAATGTTATCAAATGTCTATTTATTCCATATACAGTGCAAAGGACAAAGAAACATTTCTGCCCAATCTCAGCTCAGTGAATTTGTAAGTTTATTTTGCTTCTATTCAGGAGCATGGATAAAGGTTTGCTTACATGCTTGTGGAAGACCAAAAACAACCGTGTCTCTGAAAAGTCTTACTTCATCATGTTACTTTAAGGAAACTAATCTGGAGTCCTATTTTCAATTAATTTATCACATTGTTTATCTTCTAAAAGCTCCAAAAGTACATGCAGCTGTGTGATTAGGGCAAGGTAGAGTGGGCAAAATCCTGGATTTTATGACCTTATGATCTTCCCTCTTTCTTCTTTAGTTGCTGCATTTTAATAAGCACATTACCATCCCAGCTTAGCAATCAATGAGTTATTCTTTCATTGCTATGACTACCAACTCACACATTTTGTCGTGTATGACAAAAGCCTATGCTGCGTGGTATTAATAGGATGGTTATAAATAGCTAATCCAACATGGTCTCAGTGGTCCCCTTCCACACCTTTGGTGCCATGCCTTCTCCTGTCCTCGCAGATTCATATTCCCCGTTGAGCTTCAAGTCCCTAGGG
Organism: Rattus rattus; assembly: GCF_011064425.1. Taxonomy (NCBI): domain Eukaryota; kingdom Metazoa; phylum Chordata; class Mammalia; order Rodentia; family Muridae; genus Rattus; species Rattus rattus. The sequence goes on from NC_046159.1 coordinate 69,832,579, forward strand.
GACATTTCTATGTGGTTCTCAACATTTCCATTATTGAGGGAGTTCTACTAATTATTCCGCCTCTGCCGAAAGGAAAATTGATCCTTCCAGTTGCCATGTGCTCATCTCACCAGGCATTCTAAGATATAACGATGATTCTGAAATTACAGTAGATGGACATTTCTGCCTGCACTGAATCCTTCTGACACATGTGAAAGGTCATGATCATGAAGTTACCTCTAGAAAATACCTATAATAGGAGTATATGAAGGTAACAATGCAATTCACATTATAGGCGGGGAAAAGCTGACAGTATCTGGGAATTCACATCTCACAATTTTCTACTTTTGACAGTCCTCGCTGTAGTAGAAACAGTACCCTGTTTTGTTGTTTTTTAAAAGGCATTTGAAAGACTTAGCATACACACACCAAACTAGGTATATTAAAGATGCATGTTTTCAAAAGGTCCCCAGATATGTGAACTGTGCACTCCTGAATGAGAGCAAATCGATAAGATCCTAAGAGGAATAAAGACTGCACAGGCCTGAAGGAATATAGCTCATTGCTCATGGAAGACTAAAACCACATCATTGCTGGTCTATGCTGGAATTCTGTCAGAGACCCAAAATTTGGCGCACACCATGTAAGTGGGACAGGTGTAGCTAATTGTTACCAAAGGATGCCTAACACTATAGACATTTTTTTCTGGATTCCTCAAGTCTATAGTGTTTTTTTTTTTTCATTACTTTGAAAAAGATCCCTAATAAAAAGAACTTAAGGAAGGAATGGTTTGTTCTAGGTCACAGTTTAGGGAACAGCACATAATAGTTGGGACAGTTTTGACGATGAGTGCATCTTGAAGTTGTAGTGGCAGGGGCCTGATATAGTTGGTCACATTGTGTCGTTTTACAAGAAGCAGGCTTGAACAATGGTACTCACCTTCCTTTTTCTTTTATTTTTTTCCCCATCTCCAGAGGATTTCTCCTTTTATTTATTATTTTTATTTACTTTTTAATTTACATTTCAAATGTTATTCCCTTTCCCGGTTTCCCGACCATAAGCCCCCTATTCCATCCTACTCTCCCTTCTTCTATAAAGGTGTCCCCCTCCCAAACTATCCCCCTTTCCTACCTCCCAACCCTGACATTCCCCTACACTGGGAGGTCCAGCCTTGGCAGGACCTAGGGCTTTTCCTCCCATTGGTGCCCAACAAGGCCGTCCTCTGCTACATATGCAGCTGGAGCCATGGGTCTGTCCATGTATACACTTTGGGTAGTGGTTTAATACCTGGAAGCTCTGTTGGATAGTATTGCAGTTCTTATGGGTTTCCAAACCCCTTCAGCTCCTTTAATCCTTCCTCAGACTCCTCCAACAGGGACCCTGTTCTCAGTTCAATGGATTACTGCTAACAATTGCCCCTGTATTTGACATGATCTAGAAGAGCCTCTCAGAAGACAGCTCTATTAGGCTCCTGTCAGCATGCACTTCTTGGCATCAGCAATATTGTCTGGGTTTGGTGGCTGTATATATATGGGCTGGATCCCCAGGTGAGGGAGGCTCTAAATGGCCATTCTTTCAGTCTCTGCTCCAAACTTTGTCTCCATATCTCCTCCTATGAAGATTTTTGTCTCCCCTTTTAAGAAGGACTGAAGCATCTGCACTTTGGTCATCCTTATTCTTGAGCTTCATGTGGTCTGTATATTGTGTTTTGGGTAATTTGAGCTTTTGGGCTAATCTCCACTTAATCCGTGAGTGCATACCATGTGTGTATTTTTGTGATTGGGTTACCTCACACAAAGTGATATTTTCTAGCTCCATCCATTTGCCTATGAATTTCATGAAGTCATTGTTTTTGATAGCTGAATAGTACTCTATTGTATAGATGTACAACATTTTCTGTATTCATCCTTCTGTTAAAAGAGAACTGAGTTCTTTCCAGCTTCTGGCTATTGCAAATAAGGCTGCTATGAACATAGTGGAGCATGTGTCCTTGTTATATGTTGGAAGCATCATTTGAGTATATGACCAGGAATGGTGTACCTGGGTCCTCAGGTAATATAACACTATGTTCCATTATCTGAGGAAACTCCAAACTGATTTCCAGAGTAGTTGTACCAGCTTGCAATCCCATGAACAATGGAAGAGTGTTCCTCTTTCTCCACACCCTTGTCACCATCTGCTGTCACCTGAGTTTTTGATCTTAGCCATTCTGACTGGTGTGCAGTGAAATCTCAGTGTTGTTTTGGTTTGTTTTTCCCTGATAACTAAGCATTTTGAACACTTCTTTAGGTGCTTCTCAGCCATTCGATATTTCTCACCTGACAATTCTTTCTTTAGACCTGTACTTCAATATTCATGAGGGAAATTTATCTGAAGTTCTCTTTCTTTGTTGGGTCTTTATGTGGTTTAGATATAAGCATAAGTATAGAAGGAATTGGGTAGTCCTCCTTCTGTTTCTACTTTGTGGAATAGTTTATTAGGTCTTCTGGGAAGGTGTGAAAGAATTCTCTAATAAACCTATCTGGTCCTTGGCTTTTTTTGGTTGGTAGATTTTTAATAACTTCTTCTATTTCTTTTTGAGGTATGGGACTGTTTAGATGGTTTATCTGATTATGATTTAACTTTGGTACCTGGTATCGGTATAGAAAATTGTCCATTTCATTTCCAGTTTTATTGAATATAGTCTTTTGTAGTAGGATCTGACGAGTGTTTGAATTTCCTCAGATTCTGTTTTCATGTTTACCTTCTTTTCTGATTTTGTTAATTTGGATACTCTTTCTGTGCTCTTGCCTTAGTCTGGCTAAGGGTTTATCTATATTGCTGATTTTCTCAAAGAAAAGGTTTTTTTTTTTTTTGATTCTTTGTATAGTTCTTTTTGTTTCTACTTGATTGATTTCAGCCCTGAATTTCATTATTTCTTGTTGTCTCTTAGGTGTGTTTGCTTCTTTTTGTCCAAGAGATTTCAGGTGTGCTGTCAAGCTGCTAGAGTATGCTCTCTTCAGTTTTTTTCTGGAGGCACTCAGAGTTATGAGTTTTTCTCTTAGTACTGCTTTCATTGTGTCCCATAAGTTTGGGTATGTTGTGCCTTGATTTTCATTAAATTCTAAAAAGTCTGTAATTTCTTTCTTTATTTCTTCCATGGCAAAGTTATCATTGAGTAGAGCATTTTTCATCTTCCATGTGTAAGTAGGTGTTCTGTCACTTTTTTTTTGTTATAGAAGACCAGTCCACGGTAATCTGATAGTAAGCATGTGATTATTTCAATCTTCTTGTATCTGCTGAGGCCTGTTTTGTGACCTATTATATGGTCAATTTTGGAGAAGGTACCTTGAGGTACTGAGAATAACATATATTTTTTTGTTTTTGGATGAAATGTTCTATAGATAGCTGTTAAATCCACTTGGTCCATATCTTTTTTTAGTTTCCTTATGTCTCTGTTTAGTTTCTGTTTCCATGATCTGTCCATTGGTGAGTGTGGGATGTTGAAGTCTCCCACTATTATTATGTGAGGTGCAAAGTGTGCTTTAAGCTTTTTTACAATTTCTTTTATTAATGTAGGTATCCTTGCATTTGGAGCATATATATTTATGATTGAGAGTTCATCTTCGTGGACTTTTCTTTTGATGTGTATGAAGTGTCATTCCTTATCTTTTTTGATTACTTTTGGTTGAAAATCAATTTTATTTGATATTAGAATGCTACTCTGGCTTGTTTCTTGGGACCATTTACTTGGAAGATTGTTTTTGTAATTGTTTACTTTTAAGCAGTTTCTGTCTTTGTCACTGAGTTATGTTTCCTATGTGCAACAAAAAGCTAGCTTCTCTTTCCATATCAAATTTTTAGTCTATGTGTTTTTATTGGGGAATTTAGACCATTGACCTCAAGAGATATAAAGGGATAGTGATTGTTGTTTCCTGTTACTTTTGTTGTTACAGGTAGAATTATGTTTATGTGGCTCTCTTCTTTTGGGTTTGTTGCAAGACAATTATTTTCTTGCTTTGTCTCGGGTGTAGTCCCCCCCTCTTGTGTTGGAGTTTTCCATCCATTATTCTTTGTAACTCTGGATTTGTCAAAAGCTATTTTGTAAATTTAGTTTTGTCATGGAATATCTTGGTTTCTCCATCTATGTTGATTGAGAGTTTTACTGGATATAGTAGCCTGAGCTGGCATTTGTGTTCTCTTAAGGTCTGTATGACATCTGCCTAGGATCTTCTGGCTTTCATAGTCTCTGGTGAGAAGTCTGATATATGTCTGCCTTTATATGTTTCTTGACCTTTTTCCCTTACTGCTTTTAATATTCTTTCTTTGTTTTGTACATTTGGTGTTTTGACTATTATGTGACAGGAGAGGTTTCTTTTCTGATCCAATCTATTTGGAGTTCTTTAGGCTTCTTGTATGTTTGTGGGCATCTCTTTCTTTAGGTTAGGGAAGTTTTCTTCTATAATTTTGTTGAAGATATTACTGGCCCTTTAAGTTGGGAATCTTTGCTCTCTTATGTACCTGTTATCCTTAGGTTTATGTCGTCTAATTGTGTCCTGGATTTCCTGAATGTTTTGGGTTAGGAGCCCTTTGCATTTTATATTTTCTTTGATGATCCTGTCAAGGTATTCTGCCCCTGAGATTTTTCTCTTCTATCTCTTGTATTCTGTTGGTGATCCTTGGGTCTATGACTCCTGATCTCTTTCCTAGGTTTTCTATCTCCAAGGTTGTCTCCCTTTGTGATTTCATTTTTGTTTCCATTTCTATTTTTGAATCCAGAATCATTTTGTTCAATTCCTTGACCTGTTTGGTTGTGTTTTCCTGTAATTCTTTAAGGGATTTTTGTGTTTCCTCTTTAAGAACTTCTACTTGTTTACCTGTGTTGTTTTTCTTTAAGGGAGTTACTTATTTTCTTCTTAGAGTCCTCTATCATCGTCATAAGATGTAATTTTAAATCCAAATCTTTATTTTCTGATGTACTGGGATATCCAGTATTTGATTTGGTGGGAGAATGCCAAGTAGTCTTGGTTTCTGTTGCTTGGTTTCCTGTGATTGCCTCTTGCCATCAGGTTGTCTTTGGTGTTCTCTTGTCTTGCTGTCTCTGACAGTGACTTGACCCTCCTGTAAGCCTGTGTGTCAGCACTCCTCAAGACCTGATTTGTCCCAGTGGGATCTGGGTACATAGAGTGGTGGGCCCGGGTCAGCTCTGGAAGCAGGGAGAGATAAGAAGGAGCCTGCTCCGCACTGTTCTAGGTTTATATGTCCCGAAGGCTCTAGGCCTTCGTGCAGAAGAATTAGTCTTACCTCTGCTCTCAGGTGTGTCACTGCTCGTGGCAACAGGCTTTCGGTTCTGGGTGCAAGCAGTGACTGGAAAGATCCTCTCCCATATGGCTCTTTTGTTCCTGTGTCCAGAGGGTTCTTGGGTCAGGAAAGTGAGCAGTAGTGGTCTCCCTCGAGCTCTTAGGATTGTCCGCACTTCTGAGAGTCTCCCTTTTTCTTTTTAAGTCAGCCCCAGGACTCCGGACTAAAACATGATTCCACCTACGTTCATAGTGGATGTTTCTAGCACAGGTCTGGGGAAACAACCCCTCAGACATACCCAACATTGTGTCTCCTGGGAGATTCTAAATCTAGTCAGGTTGACAGTGGCAGTTAACTATCATAACATCTCAGAACAAAAATTCGGCTGCCCAGGATTTTATGTTGTTGACTAGAGTAGACCTCATGAGTAAACTAAAATATCTAACCATATGATCACTGCAATGGTAGGTTTCCTGTGGTAGCTTAAGGTGATTATGAGTTCTCCAGATTGTTTTGATGCATTATTCTCTCCAGTCCTCCCCTCTCCTGTCTCCTTGTAATCTATCTGACAATGTAGTGAGAATGAGCTTGTATTGCTCATGCTGTTATGATGCCCTATCTCACACACATTCCATATCAACAAAGCCAAGGTCTGTGGACTAAAATTTTTTTCAGTAAAACACTCGAGTAAAAACTTTCTTATTTTAAATTATGTTAAATATGTTTTCATAATGATCAAAGTCTGAGTATTACATTCTTTCACTTGTGTGGGCCTCTCCCAATAAATTGAACATCAACATAAAACAAATGCTAAATAAGAGAAAATTATTTCTTCACATAGAATATTTTCAAGCGAGAATATCCACTCTGTCTTGCCTTGGTACACGTTAATGAGCTGTCCTAGGTCTTCAGAATGCAGATAAGTCATGGACTTCTAGTATCTGCGGGTGTGTGAGTTAATCCCTCATAGCAACTGTCCTCTCTCTTCCACTTTTACTCTCTCTCTTCCCCTTTGACCTTCTACATTCATTTCTTTCTGTTTCTCTGTTCTATATCTTGATAACTTATGTTAATGCCATCATGAACACTCATATTTATCCAAAATGTTCTATTGTGTATCAACATTGGTAGGATTCATCTGAATTAGCCAAGGTATCAGTCATCTTCTCGTCTCTTCAGGCACCAGGTATGCATGGGCTACATAGACACACAAGCAGGCAAAACACTCATACACAGCTCATAAAAATAAATAAGGCCTTAAAGCGGGGTCCAGAGAAGCTGGAAAAGCTGGAAAGATGGTTCAGTGGTTACAAGAACGGACTGCTCTTTCAAAGGACCTGGGTTCAATTCCTCTACACACATGTCACATAAAAACAAAGAGACATATTTTTAAAATCAAAATAAATTTTCAAGCATGAATCTAAATCCAGAAATCTAGAAAAATTACAATGATGTCTATTATCTACTTAACACTTAAAAACTTAGTTTAAAATCATATAAAATTGGATATGGAATGAAAAAATCAAGAATTTTCAGGAAATGGTCCTAACAATGGCTGCTGCCAGCCAAGTAACAATTACAATGAATTAGACATATAGGCCTCTTGACAACGCCTGATGTTCAGGATAAAATACATATAACTTGTTCAATCTGCTTTGTGGAAAATAATTCAGTAAACTAGTCCATTGTCCTCTATCTCTCATTTGGAATTCTGACCTATAACTGGAGCGAGTGCTACCTGTATTTATAGCCTCTGACTACAAGAGTCTCCCCCCGCACCTCCCCATACAAACACACACACACACACACACACACACACACACACACACACACGCATGCACAAACACACAACACACACACACAGAGCTGAGGACTGAACCCAGGACTTTACACTTGCTAGGCAAGTGCTCTACCACTGAGATAAATCCCCAACCCTCCAAGACTCTTTTCTAAAATTATTTATTTATATATTTATTTTGTGTGCCTTAGTATTTTTGCTTGCATATATGTCTGTGAGAAGGTGTCAGATCTCTTAGAACTGGAGTTACAGGCAGATGTGAGTTACCCAAAATAGGTGGTGGGAACAAAACATGGGTCCTCTGCAAGAGCAGCAAATCCTTTTAATTCATGATCCATCTCTCCAGCCTTCAGGCATTCATTATTTAAAACAGTTAAACACTGAGTCAGGTTAATAGAATTAAAATAGATGATCTTTTTAAACTTTTGTTGAATTAGGAATCATCAGCTACAGAACAAAACCTTTCAGAAATTCATCCTGTCAAGTTCACATTCTCAAACTGCTTGTGCTAAAAGAACATGTGATTTTCATAACACAAGTCATAAAAGGAATATTGTCAGTTCACAGTATTACTTGGCCAGTATCTGAGAAATCACTTATCAATGTGATACACGCATAGTATCTTGAAGTGTTTTACCTAGGTAATCACTTTAAATGAAAGTGTCTGTTAGTCCTATGTTGTTTATTTTGCAAGTCTTGTACAAAACTCAATTGTTTTATTTAATAGGGGCAAAGAAAGGAAATATTGCCACTAGGTACAATTATCAAATCCTTCTCTAATTGGGTTTAAGAATATAAAAGTTTAGGTTTTGAGATAATATAACAAAACCAAATAATATACATTTGAAAGAATACCACAAAAATATCAAAAATATAAAAAGTATATCAATATTCATATTGATAAACAAGAAAACATAAAAGCAATGTGAGAATGTTCACATCTGTTCATGGAGATTTCATTTTTAAGACAAATTCTGTCCCCAGTGTAAACAACTAAGTTAGTGTTTACAGCTAGTGGTAAGGACTACAACATGTTATTATAAAGTTTATTATATGTAAAATGATAAAGTATTATTATTTAATAGTATGCCATGGCATGCTATGGCTCAAAAATGTAAGAGAGGGTAGATACTACATTAAAATACATAAAATAGTCAACAATAGTTATAATCAAGTCAGAAAACATTACTGGCCACGTATGGTGACACACCTACAATCACGTTACATTCCAACCTCTGGGTACTGCTGTGAGGGATTATAAAGATGATAGTTCTCCTTTGAGAATATTTGTTTGGGATGGTCTTGATTACATTAATAAATATAGGAAAACTCATTTGAACTGTGGATGGGACCATTTCCTAAATGTGGTTGATCCTTTGCTTTATAAAATGGAGACAGCAAACTGAGCAACTCCACATGCATTCATGCTCTCTTCTGGCAGTGCACATAATCTGATTAGCTGCTTACAGTCCCTGTGGCTGTGATTTCTCCACCACTATGAACTATACCATTTTGAGTTGTCCTATTATTTTATCACTGTAACAGGAAAAGAAACTTAGATAACTATCAGAAATAAACTCAAAATATTTACTCAATGGATCAAAAGAGATGAAAATTTTAAAAGGAACTAAAGATGGTATAAAATAAGGTAAAATATAAACTATCTATATCACATATGTGAAGGGTGTTGCTTCTCAAGTTGTTGCTGTATTATAAAAGTTAGTTCGATGAATAAATCATAAACCACAATTTAACTTATATAACAGAAATTATAACTTATATAACAGAAATATCCTTTCAATAGCTTAACAACATGTCCTTTCCATATAAATTATTCTATAGACTGCTTTTAAAAAAGAATTATATACAGACTCAATATTCCAACAATATTGTCTTGAAAAATATGGTTATTGATTTAGCAAAATACTGATAACATATTTAACTTTTGGGTTTATCTTACTTTTAATTATGTATACATGTGTGAATGTGCCTGAAGAATCCAGAGAAAACATCAGACTCCCCAGTGCTGGAGTTTCAAGTGGTTGTGAAAATCCTGATATGAATTGTCTGAAACCAACTAGGATCCACATCAACAGCAGCAAGTGATCTTAATAGCTGAGTCATCTCTTGAGGTCCTGATTATTTATATTTTTAAAAACAATACCCTTTTCTCAACATGTATAGATAAAGGTGCATATATATTTTAATAACTTACTGTAAATGTGTTCTTTGATAATTCATGCATTTGTATACATATATAACATGCCATGTTTTGTGACTCTGTGGTAATTCTTAAGCTCTGGAAAGACCTAGGTAGCCTTTCATATTAGGTACCCTAATTAAGCATTCTGTAGAATATTTGGCAGAAATATAAATAAATATTAAGATATGTGTAGTAACTTGAGTGAATTTCCAAATCACTACAGTAATAAATGAACACTGGAGGGAATATGTGGAATGGTTTAATTATGAAGAAAAATAACCTGATACCCAGTAATCGAGATCAGGTTAGCAGTGGCTACAGACAAGCTTAAGTGTCACAGGGCTCTGGAATGTGGGTAAAAAGCATCTGCTAGGTATAATGTTAATACACTTAAATGTCATTGCAGTTACAGCTTTAGGATTGCATGAAGCTGCTAAATTTTATCTGGTTTCATGTTTCCTGACATTTGCTATTGTAGTCAGAAAAAATTCACAAAGAAAACAGACTCAAATAAAGAAAACAGGTCTTCCTATGAAGTCCTAACCATTTAACTTCGCTAATCAACTCTCTGAAATATGTAACACAAGAACAATATCAATACTATGAACATTTATTTAAAAATAGAATTTTTTCCACCTTCTATTTATGAAGGAGGTCATATTACCTTAAAGTTAACACAGAACAAAGATATTTCAAGGGAATATTGAAGGTAATATCTTTTCTAAACACAAATGTAACTATCTTTAAGAACATTAGCAAACTAAATTCGGCAGTATATTAAAAGGGCAATACTGCTTGATCAAATAGAGATTATCCTTGGAATCAAAGTTTACTTAACATTTAGAAAATAATATAATTCCTGATATTAACATAAAAAGTATAAACATGGTATCTCATTATATTGCAAAAGAGGATTTCAATAAAGTCAACCATTTTCATGTTTTTACAAAACTCTACCAAATGTCCTCTCAGTAAATTAGCTATTGAAAAGAAATAGTCTCCAGTGTAGCATATGTGAGAAACTAACAGCTAATATTACAAATAACGGCAAGTGATTGAGCCCTCCCCAAGGAGGAATCAAAGCTAGCATGTTCCCACTTTTCATTTGTTAGCATTTAACAGAGGGGTGGACTGTATCAGATAGATATAGCAATCAAAATGGCAGTCGACAAAATACAACAACAGCAACAAAAATCCCAAACCCACTCCCCCCAAAAATACAAGAATGAACTCACATTTGTTTTGTTTTGATTGTTTCATTGGCTACTTTTCTGTTGTTGTAACCAAATGTCAGAAAAGGAGGAGTTTACTGTGGATGTACAGTAAGAATCCCTAATGGCAGGGGTGGCATGGCAGCAAACAGTCAGTGCAAGAAGCTGAGATCCTACTTTTAATACAAATACAAAGCCTAGGGGGCAAACATTAAGTAAGAGAGATCATAAACCTAAAGTCCAACCCAGCGACATATTTCCTTAAGTAAGGCCCAACCTCCTAAAAGTTCAAAAAGCTGCCCAAAGTACATCACTAAAATGTCATGTTAAAACACATGAGCTTATAGGTAGCATTTCTCATTCAACTACAATCATTATATACTTAGTAAACTTAAGGAAAGTGTCTAAAAACAGATTACACAAATTAGTACAATTAGTAAACCAATCTTGCAAGGTCAATATGAAAGGATCAATTGTATTTCTATGTAACAGCAACATTAAAAAAAAAAGAAAAGAAAAGCCCAAATTTTAAAGTGCTACATTCAGGTCTTATGCATTGAAATTTAAAAACAAAATGGTCAAAAACAAAAGATTATATAGATGGACAGATTTATGATTACTGTTGCACACAAGATGCTATCTTGAGATGGCAGATTTTTCTGGACCTTTATGGAACACTTTGTAGAATAACAACTCTAAAAGATTTTGTGTAGAAATTAAATATGAAATGAAGATTACAGAAAAGATGAAGATGATTTTTGAATATACAGAACATTGACTTATAATATTTTGAAATTGCTAGAATATGTTATGAAACAGGCTGAAATTTTTATGATCCATAGATGATCGATAAACATATAGAGGCCACTGAAAGACCAAATTTAAGTGTTAGTCCTGGAATAAATGAATATTTACATAAATATACTATTAATTCTATAATATAATGATTAAGCTGAAATTGTTTATTAAGTTCTAAAACCCAAGAAAGTACAAAAAAATACTATTATTTAAGATAGGACATGCAAGTAATCAACATACACGTAATACAGATTTCAATAAAACTTGAAATTTGTCCCTTATGGAAAGTATTAAAAATATAAAATGTGCCCTGGAATGTGAGAGAAAATAGATGATTTATGTACACATAAAGAATGTACAGGATTATAGAGATGGCTTGTGGTTAAGAGTTTGGTGTCCTTGCAAGGACCCAGTTGATTTCTGAGTGCCCATGTTGGTGTTGAAGAGCTCCTAACTCCCAGTTCTCTTGGCCTCCACAGGCACTTGTATCCACCCCATTTCAGACAAACACAAATACAAATTAAAATTAGAAACACAGATCCAAAGGAACTAAGTAATATGGAGGGCTAAATATGAATCTCACTCAGAAGGGGAAATAAAATAGTCCTGTGGTTGGAGGGAGGGAACTGAGTAGGACAAGAGATGAGGACAGGAATAGGGATGGGGATCAGGCATGAGGGAGAAGGCTGGGAGTGAGGATGGAAGTGGAGGGGGGACATCTCAGGAATTAGCTAGAGACCTGGGACAGGGGATGTTCTGGGTAGTCTATGGCGGTAACCCTAACTCGTCCTGCCTACAAAATGAAGCAAAGTTTAGGGAAAAGGCTAACCAATGACTGGTCCAACTTGAGACACATCCAATCTAAGAGAGCTAATCCCTGACACTATCTATGATACTCTGCTATGCTTGCAAAGAGGAGTGTAGCCTAACTGTCTTCTTGGAGGCTTTATCCAGCCACAGATGGAAACAGGTGGAGAAACCCATAGCAAACATCAGGCAGTGCTTTGGGGTCTTGTGGAAAAGTCAGAGATAGAACTGAGTGAGTCAGAAGGATCAAGGACATCACAGAAGACCTATAGAGTCAACTAATCTGTCCCATGGAGGTTCACTGAACCCAACCACGAACCAAAGAGCATGCAGGGGCTAGACCTAGGCCCTCTACTCATTCTTAGCATATGCTCAGCTTGGTCTTCATGTGAGTTCCCTAACAATTGGAGAGAGGTCATCTCTAACTCTACTGCCTGCCATTGCACCATATTCCCCTAACTAGACTGCCTGGTTGGGCCTAAGTGGGAGAGGATGTGGTTAGGTCTACTGTAACTGGTTGTTCAAGAATTGGGTGGGAGCTTCCCCTTCTCCTCAGGGTAACTGGGGCAGGGATCTGTAAGGGTGGGAGTGAGGGTAGGGAGGGACAAGTGTGAAAATCAGAATGTAACTTGAATAAATATATTTTTAAAACATTAAAAATGAAGAATAAGGAAAATAAGATACATATCTTTAGAAGACAAAGAGCTCACAGAATATATTAAAGACAATTTAGAGACAATTCTAAGACATCCAACCTGATTTCAGACTTGCAGAATAATGTGCAAAACATCAAACAAATTTATGCAAAATGATGCATAAATGTGCACAAAACTATGTAAACATTCTCTATCATATTGTTCTTCATGTAATTGTATGTTAAAATGTAAATTATATCAGAGAGGTATCATCACACACAGAGAGACACTAGAAGGACAATAAAAGAGAGAGAGAGAGTAAAAGGGAGGGCGAGATGGAAGGAAGAAAAGAGGAAAAGAAAAAGAAAGAACAGTTTATACTTGCTAGTACACACATGAAATATGCAACAACTTTGGAAAATCCTTGAAAATTTTATTATGAATATAAACATAAATTTGCTATGTGGCCCCCAGTGACACTTTCAGGTATTTTCTTAAGGGAAAATAGATTACTCACATAATTTTTTCCAATATGCACCTGGTTGGAAGAAAACCAAATGCCCATCATAGGTGCTGTGAGAAACACATCATGGTTTCAAGGGATTATCACTCAGCAATAAAAAGAAAAGAGAACACTACCAAACATTAATTTGGGTGGAACAGAAAAGCAGCATTGTGAGTGAAAAAAACAAATAAAAAAGTATACATTTATGATAATTATTTGGAATTTATTCTAGAAAAACTCAAAACTTGTCTGTCTGACAAAAAGTACTTGCTCAAGATATATATGGCTGAATTTGATCTCCAAAGCCATAGAAGTCTTTGGTATAAATGAATATCTAGAACTTGATTTTGTTTCTGATGGTTCATATACAGATTCTTATATTTGTGAAAACTTAAAGATAGAAGCTGGAAAAGTCAAAAGATGAGTTAAGAGCTTCCTGTATAAGCATGACGAACTGACCGCAGAACTCTAGCATCCATATAAAAGCTAGGGCAGGGGGCTCATGCCTGTAGCCTCAGACCTAGGATAGAGATACAAAGACGTGACTCCTAGGGGCATGTTGACGAACCAACCACTCTAGCAATCCATGTGTTCAGTGAGAGACGCTGTCTCAAAAAATATCGTGAAGACCTATCAGTGTAGATACCAGAAGCAAACTTAGGACCTCCGCAGACTTGTACACACACTCACACATCTGCATGCACACACACACGCGCGCGCGCACACACACACACACACACACACACACACATTCCACATCTGGTAAAACAGTCTAGAGGATAAAGGAACTTGCCTTATACCTAAGTCTGGTACCAAGAAGCTATAGGGTAGAAGGGAAAACAAACTCACACACAAATGAATGTAAATTATTAAAACCTCAAATGAAAGCACAATATTGCTTCAAAAATTCAAACTGAACCACAAAATTTTTATCTGTACCCAGGGGGTCAATTGTATACAACATTTGCTTGTCATAACTTTTTTGTAGGACTTCTAGGTGGATTGTAATTAAAATTCTGAGGACTGAGGGCATGTACACCCAAAACAGTTTAAACTACTTCCTAACTCAATGTTTGCAAACTTATTTAGAGCTTTTATTCTTTCAATGACCATCCGTAGACATCACTTGCTGATCAAAAAATGAGTCATTCCTGGAATTTACTTTATAACTTAGCATTATTCTATAATTTTAGAAAAATGTTAAAAAAACATATCTTAGTAACTATTTACAAAGTATGGTTACAAGAGCTACCCTGACATATGACAAAGGAAATGGAAGAAAGATTGACTCCGGTTCTTACTCCTATATGCCTCGGTATAACCAGCAATGCTTCACCTTCCCATTCTACTCTAGCTACTGCTTAACAAATGGAAGGAAGGAAGAACCAAAACCAATTTCCCTCTCTTATTTTCAAAAATCAAACGCCAATTCTTTAAGCCCTCAACACATAGCTTAAGAATAATGCAGAAATATTTGAAGAAATATGTTTAATTAATGTGTCTTTGATTTATCTTCCAAATAGCATGCTACTTTCTAAATGTCTCTAATTTACCTACACTTGAGTGGCTAATTTTGGCTTTATTCTACACAAATATGAACATTATATACCAGGCAGTGTTCCCTTGCTGCTGACACTGAAGTGGCAATTGAAAAGCTTCTTGCCACCATTCATCGCAGCTATATGGCAATGAACATGTGGTCCTCAATGAGAACATATGTCAGCAAGAATTCTAATTATTCTGTTGAAAGGGTAGATCAAAGAAAGACGTTTACACACCTGCTCTTCATGCCATTTCTGATAGGTACAGGGTTCTCTGCAGACTTCACAGATATGCTGTGTTTGTTGCTGAAATAAATGTATGCCTTTCTTATTCCTAGCATTAGAATCTACATATGCAAGTTAAAGTATATTCTAGCAACATTTGCCTACATGTAAATGAAACCTGAAAGCGATGTCTAAGTTTGGCAAAGTGGGCTGAAGATATAGAGGACTGAGTTTCTAATATAACTTCTTGTTACATGCAAAAGTAATATTACTGCATTTTAGATACATTTTTGGTTAGAAATTTAACACAGAATCAATTTGTTAATTGGAAAAGGCAAAATATTAAAAGTAGCATTGCAACAAATTATTGCTTGGATGGAATCCGAACATATTTTTATATTCTAGGCTTAAAAAAACCATTAAAATAACAGGTTAAAGAATTTTATACTCTAGTTGATACTCTTGACTCAATAATTTGAGCTCTTGACTATATAGTTATATAGTTTATGGACATGTGATTTTTAATGACTGCATAATTATGTCTTAATAATAATATAATTTAATTATAATTATAATCATTATATGACTACATTAAGTGATTAAACTACACTTAATGGAACAATTTCTCTATAGTTGAGCAGATATGTTCTTCTTTATTAGTTTTTTGTCTGCAGATAATACAAACTAAAATATAAATTTACTTATGATAAAGGAACTTAATTATTTTTAAAATATGGCATTAAAATTCATTCAATGCTCCTGATCTCAAAGAAAATATACACTGCCTATCCATTTAACCCTCAACATGACATGAAATAAGTAAAGCTGCTAATACTATTGTCAGCATCAGAAAGAGATGGTACCTCCCTCATTCAATTTTACAGTTGATAAGCAAGTTACTGAAGCTTGGAAGGATGGATTGGTTTCCCAATATAATTTACCTAGAAATGTATAGACTCTTCAACAATTCCAGGTCTTGGCCTTTTAATAACTAAAACTTATTATCTTTGAAATATATGGTTCTGTGTTTGTTTATTCTGACATGAATAAATTTCATTGAAAATGTGTGCATATACTTACTAATTGAGAATTTAAAGAACACTTAATGTGATCTTATAAAGCTCCTAAAGAGGGAGCAGGCCCTAAAATTTTATACCAAGGGAAGAAAGGGAATAAGGAGACAGGAAAGACCTGACTTCATCTTCTTTACTACAATCTTCCAGTTTACAACTTCTATTCCTTCCACAGAAAATTTGCTCATCATTTGTCTCTTCATGTTCATATGCTCTCTATGATATCTCTTCTGGTCTCTCCAGCCCATCCTACTAATGCTCTTCTCAAATTCCAAGCACTATTATTTCTACCTCTCAATTGGATTTAGCCAGTAATGCCTTAAAATTCTCAGGTATTTGTATTATGTATGAGTTTCTTTTCTGATATAAGTTTAAGCTCTCTGGAGTAATTCCTAAGCATCAATTATTCCTGAACTGAACTGATGAGGACACATTTGTGTCAAAGATCGCACCTTGATAATGCTAAATATACAGCTGTCATTCAGTTGACAATGTTTGATGGATTAATTTCAGGGATATTTGTACATTGTGCCTCTGTCTTAGTTCATTTTATATTTTTTCTTGCCACTTCCAAACTCATGAATGTTTGAGGTTTGCCATTCTAGATTATTACTTATAAATTCTAGTTTTTGCTTCCTGAATTTAATTTTCTATTCTATCAAAATCCATTCTACCAGCCAAAACTAATGGCACATTTCTGTAATGCCAGAATGTGAGAAGCTGATAATAGATGGTTCAATGTCATGACTTCAAGCCTAGCCTGAACTACATAGAAAAACTGTCTTGAAAAGTAGTCAGCAACAAGATCTCCTTATTTATAAAATCCTGTATCCATTTAAAATCCAGTTCTATTAAGTGTGTAAAACTCCAATGATCATATTCAGACTGAAAACACTTTGTCTTTCTAAAATTAATAACTTTGACTTTTATTTGCATTATTTTAAATTCAGAGTTGCTTCATACAATTCATTTATCTCCAATAAGTAATCAGCTTATTTCCTCCCTTGATGCACTTGGGTTCATGGCTTCTTATCCACTCATCTCAAATATACTTTCTCTTAGTTTGATTATGTCAACTAATATTGCTGCTTTTAGTGAGTGTGTGTGTGTGTGTGTGTGTGTGTGTGTGTGTGTGTATGTGAAAGCTAATATGTGACTTCTCCCTCCTCTTATACATTCTTTTATATAATTGTTAATGTTTCCCTAAATATAGTTACTAGTACTTAAGGAACGATTGGACATTGTTAACTTCTGAGGGTGATAGCTTTCTTTATGAATGCAATAGCTGTGGAAGGAGCATGCTCTAGAGATTGCTCCATACCCATGTGTATATGTGCTGCACATATTATACTTGTTTTTAAAGACAAGAGACTAAGAGGAGGTATAGGTATGTTATTTGAATCAGGGAAGGAGAAATGGAAGGTGAATATGTGTATGTATGGAATTCTCAAAAAATTAATAAATATTATGTCCTAAAAATGATAGCTTAAAGTTTAAAGTGAATGTGTTGTGGTAGGTCCAGGAGAGTTAGAGTACAGAAATCACACAAATATTATCAACTACATTGCATATATGTATGAAATTCTCAGAGGAATAAATAAAAAATATTTTAAAAATATTCTTTGATTTTCATTTATTGGGTTAAACCTAGAAGTCTAGGAAGGATCTATACTCTTTCTTCTGTGCTTCATGACTTGTTAATTATATTGAAAATATCAAGTGGGTCTGGATTTCATATCATATTTTTCTATCTCTATACACAGTCTTGATCTTTTAAGATATCAATCACTAGTTGCTGACTAACACAGGAGGTAAAACACAAAAATCCTTAGCATACCAGTTTCTCTTCTGTGTCTAAGATAACAAGTAAACTCACAAAAGAAAGGCATTTTTATTGCTCACGGTTCCAGGTTACATTCCAGAGCATGGAATTCAAGAAGGTAGAAATTGAAAGCAGCCAATGACATCCACACTGAAGAGCAAAGAGTGAATATGTACATAGAATAGTGATTGATTTCACCTGGCTTCTTCTTTTCTTGTTCTGATCAAGACTCTCTGTGTAGGGAATAGTGCTGCCAACAATGGGCTGGGTCTACTAAACATCAACTAACATCAGTACAATCTCCCAAAACACACCTCCACAACCAATCTGATATAATTTTCATTAATACTCTCTTTTCACTTTATTTCATTTTTATGTCAAAATGACAGTCAAGTTAACCATCATAACCCATTCCTTATCAACATCACAAATGCACATCACTTTAAGACTTCAAGTTTAAGCCATAAACCCATACTACTTGTGCCCAAATTTTGATAAGAGTCCAATATAAAATACATCCCAAACATCAGTACTCTCAGTTTTCAAAAATTTCAGCATTTCAAGAGATTAAAATATTTTCAAACATTTTTACAATCTCTTAGCTATAGGCTCCTATAAATTAAAAAAAAGTTAAAAACTTCAAGATTCTTATTTCAAATATTGAAGAAATAAGATATAAAAACAATAACACTAAAATTAAAATAAAATTGAGGTGTATAAATATTGTAGCTTGGGGCTAAAGAGATGGCTCAATAGTTAAGAGCACTAACTGCTCTTCTAAACGTTTACTTCAAATCTTACCAACTACAAAAAAGCATTTGTAGTGGGACCAATGTCCTCTTCTGGTGTGTCTGAAGATGGCTACAGTGTACTTACATACATAAAATAAATAAATCTTTAAAAATAATAAATAAACCCATCCTTTAGCTCAATGTCTGATATTAGAGACTCACACATAATGTAAATTTTTGGCCTGCTAAAGAGTTTTCTTCCATCTATAGCACAACCTCTTCCTTCTGCTACTGACTCCACTCCATTCCCATAGTGCTGCTTGGTGGATGGATGTCTCATGCTTCTGGGGTCTCCAATATTCTGGGATCTTCACTGCAATTAATCAAAGGCCTCTCAAGGCTCTCTGCAAGGACTCCAAACCTCTCACGAGCTACTCAGCCTTAATTGTTCTCCATTACCTTTTCCATTTTTCATCTTGCATGCCCTCAAAACCAGTTCTACACAAATGGCTCTTACTTTCCAAATTCTGGCAAGACATTAAGATGTAGTCTGAATTACAACTGTGTAAGTATGTGTGTGCTAACGTTAAAGAAATCCGTTCTTAGTGTTGCCACAGGTAACAACAGATCTCACCTCAGTGGTGCAGAGTTTTCAGATAGTCACAGCTCCTTCAATCCCAGCATGGTAAGCAGACATAGATTCATTCTTGACAAAAATCATACAGGACTAGTCTCTGTTCAGCTCACAAAAAAAGTTCTTGTGCTTTCTGAAACTTGATCTGGGCCTGAGTTGTTCTTGTTATTCATAGCCTTCTTCACTTTTAAGCTTCTGGAAGAATGGCCTTTAAGTTCATCCAAAAGTATTCAGTGGCTTTTCCAGTCCAAGGTTCCATAGTCTCTATCTTCTTCCCACTCAAAATCCAAATATGTCCAAGTTCATCATAGCAACAAGTCTGCTTCCTTGGTACCTGTTGCTACTATGGTTTCACTTCTGTTACTCTGAATAAAAAGGTTTTCTAATAACTATTAGAAAAGAGATTTTCTTCATTGTACAATTCTAGATTTCTGAAAGTCCAGGCAGGAGCTTGGACATTCTTAGTCAAGAAAGAAATGAACACAAGCATCCTGATGGTTTGCACTTAAACTCAGTAAGCTTTCCCTTCTGTTACACAGTCTAGCACACAGCTAATAAAATGGTTCCACTCACATTAGGGTGAATCCTCCTATCCCATTTAAATATCAAGATTCCCTTCCAAAGTGACTTTTGGCTGATCAACAAATGAGTTCACACCATCTTTGATCATCTGACCAAGAACAAAGCAGTAAAAGATTCCAGCCTGAAGTAGAAAGTTGTTCTCATGATCCTACCTACTAATCAAGAAACTACTAAAATTGAGAGCTTCTCAGAGAAGTAGAGTCACTTTATGTGAGTCTCTGTGAGTCTGTGTGTGTGTGTGTGTGTGTGTGTGTGTGTGTGTGAGAGAGAGAGAGAGAGAGAGAGAGAGAGAGAGAGTATGTATTGCTCATGCCCTAGTGACCATGATGCCTATGGGCAATACTAATTAGATTCAGTATGTTAAAAAAACAGAGGGGGTTATGATTACGGTACATACATGCACAAGTATGTTCTAAAAGAATACCAAAAATTAAAAGAAAGTTATGAGAAAAAGTGTTTTAATCCCACAGTATTTGAAGTGTCAATATTTTATTTTATTATTAGAGATTTATATGTAGCATTGAAAACAGTTTAACTTGCTGCACATTATAAATATTTTTCTCTCCTGTTTTATTTTGTAAATGCTTCTTCTTTGATTTTTAGACCTACAATCAATCTAGATTTAATTTGTGTAACGTATGAAGCATGAGAAAATATAAATAAATGCAATATGATTTATTGAAAATGTTATCACTTCCCCATTCTATTTTGACATTGGTAAATGGACATTTATTTTTTTCTGAGACATAAGAGTAAAGACAAGATTTACTCTTTTATGAAATATCATACAGATTCTATATTAGAAAAAATAAGCCTCAGAGTACTAATTATCTTTCTCAGAGAAATGCTAGCTAGAATAAAAGAACCAAATGAGGTGAGGTCTTCCTTTGCCACAAGTCACTTCTGGAAAATTTGCAGTTCATGTGTGAGAGAAGGTTGCTCTAAACACATCTCAATTATGTCTTCTGAGCTCCAGCATTAGAATGAGAATCCAGGGAGTGCTGATGGGGTAAATGCAAAGAAACAACCAGAGGGTTAAGAAGGATCCACACAAACTGATAACAGAATATACAAGAATATTGTGTGTTTCAAATAGCAAGCCTTAAGACCACCACAGTCAATGGTTTATTGGGTGGGTGTTCAATCTACTCAATATTGGGGGATAAATAAGAGGAGGTTAATGTGGTTAGGTGCTCTCTCATCAGCTCTTAAAATAAAAAAGCAAAAAGCTCAATTGCATCCAGAAGCAAAATTAAGAATATTCATGTAATGTAAAAATATCCAATATCCCACAAGATAATATTGTGTAAAAATTATAGAATATATTAAAAAAATCTGAAAATATGCCCAAAATAGCAGAAAAGGTAGCCAGTTGAAACCGCACCAAAACTGACACAGATGTTAGAATTAGCAGACAAAGATATTTAAAAAAAATTACCATTTTATCTGCATCCCTTATAAAAATTCAAGTCAATAATTGGAAGGAACTCAACATAGTTTTGAATTTTTTGATGTGAAATTGCAGTGTCTGAATCGATAAACACATTGGTTGGAATTAAAACACGGCAGTGCATAATAACCAGTGAAACTCAAGAAGCAAAATACTTTGAAAATAGTGATAATATCATCAAGATATAAAAGGGAAAATCAAGTATAATAGTCTGTAACTCCAGCCCCTGACAGAAGGGAATGCTACAGAGACCATTTAAGCAATAAATACAAAGACACATACTGAGTTAGATGTAGAATAATTACAACATAATTCAAGAACCTCAATGGAATGGAATACAAAAAAAATGTCATAACAATAAAAGCCTAGCAAGGTGCATCGTCTTTAATTATCATCAAGGACTTGCAATATATAAAAAAGACAAAAGGTATCAAAAATATCAAGAAAAATAATTAAAGGATAAGCATCAAAATTATCATCTGAATCAATATTGAAAAAACAAGCACTATTTCTTGTCTTGCAAGATGGCAGGTGAAAAGGCAGAGAAGCCTGGAACAAAGGAGAAGAAACCTTTGCCAAGAAGGCTGGTGGTGATGCTGCTACTTCCGGTGTCATGGCTGCTAGTGCAGCCAAAAAGGGTAACCTTAAAGTTACAAAGTCCAAGAAGGGGAAGCCCCATTACAGCCAAAAGCCTGTCCTGGTTAGAGGAGTTGGCAGGTACTCCCGATCTGCTATGTATTCCAGAAAGGCCTTGTACAAAAGGAAATGCTCAGCTCCCAAGACCAAGGTTGAAAAGAAGAAAAAGGAGAAGGTCCTTGCTACTGTCACAGAAACAGTTGGTGGAGACAAGAAGGGTGGCACCTGGGTGGTGAAGCTTCGAAAATGCCTAGGTATTATTATCCTGCTGAAGATGTGCACCGGAAACTGCTGAGCCATGGCAAAAAGCCCTTCAGTCAGCGTGTGAGAAGACTGCGCTCCAGCCACTGAGGAGGCTGCCCTCCAACATTACTCCCCGGACTGTCCTCGTAATCCCCCACTGGCATCACAGGAGTGAGAGTGGTTTTCCTGAAGCAGCTGGGCAGTGACTTGTTATTTGTGACTGGGACCTCTTGCCCTCAACAGAGTTCCTCTGTGCAGAACACACCGGAAGTTTGTCATCTCCACCTCCTCAAAAGTTATCAGCGAGGTTAAAATCCCCAAACACCTGACTGACACTACTTCAAGAAGAAACTGCTGCACAAGCCCAGGCATCAGAAGGTCGAGATCTTCGCCACAGAGAAGGAGAAAAATGAGATTACAGAGCAGGCAAAGGCTGATCAGAAAACTATGGACTCGTAGCTATTGCCAAAGATTAAAGCTGTTCCTCCACTCCAGGGCTACCTGCCATCTACCTGACAAACCGGATGCATCCTCACAAACTGATGTTCTAAATTGTTAACAATTCATTGAAATAGCTTCATATGATTAAAAAAAAAGGGAAAAAGAAATAAAAACAAGCAAATGTAAGCGGTAGTGTAACATATTATATATATATATATATACATATATATGTTAGCTTTAAAAACAGAAATGAAAAACAATAAAATACAGAAAAGAAGTTTTAAAAAGGAAACCTAGGAATAGCATTGACTAATTTTAATTCATAGTGCATCTATTATATGTATAACTAAAATAATGGGGTTTGTGTATTGTGGTGACAGGGTATAGAAAGCAATGAGATTGAGTAGATAATACAGTGGATTACTGGACTCATGTGTGTACTTACTGCCTTTGTAAAAGGTTGCAAAGGCGGGGGAAATGCCTTAGCAGGAAACATGGTTTACAGAGCAAACAAGAGGGCTAGAGTTCAGATCCCCAAACACTAAGCAAGAAGATGAATGTGGCCAAACACACACTGCATGTAAGTGCAGCAGTGGCTGTTGAGCAGCAGAGACAGGAGGATCACTGGATCACTGGGGTTAGCTCCCCCATAAGGTAGCTGAAAATGTGGCGAGCTCCGCTGTAGTTAAAGACCGTGTCTTAGGAAAGCTACTGAATATAGAAGGACTTGGTGTTCTCATATAATATCTGAACTTGTGAATGGACACGTACAACCAGAACCACATTTGGTGTATACTACATGTACCCAAACACATAAAAAGAACTAGATATAATTTTAAAATGCAAGTAAGTGTTAGATGGGTTTCAGTGAGGATTAAAGTTTGGTCAATATAGGCAGTTAAGTTAGGGGAAACCATTTTTTTTAATCTTAAGGAATTGTGTTGGTTTGAATAAGAATACTGCCCCACGTAGCCTCATTCATATGTTTGAAGGCTTAGTCATCACAGAGTAGCACTATCAGGGATGGATTAGGAAGTGTGGCCTTTGTTGGAGAAAGGGTGTGAGTGGGGGTAGCTTTTGAATTTTCAAATGTCCACATCAGGCCCAATGTCTCTCTTTTTCTGCTTCCAGTAGATCCAGATGTAGAACTCTTAGCTATATCTTCAGCACCACCATGCCTGAGTGCCACCATGCTCCTTATCATGATAATAAAGTAATATAAGCCTCTGAAACTCCCAAGCAAGCCTCAAATTAAATGTTTTCTTTTATAATAGTTGCCATGTTAATGATATCTTAACACATTAACAGAACAGTGAACAGGACAGAAGACTGGTACCAGTGAGTGGTGAATTTTTGTGACAGGTCTTAGCATGCTGTTTGTTTCCAGAATGTGGACTTTGGGAATTTGAGGAAGAAAAGCAGCTGAGTACTTTGAACTTAAAGAGGAGCCTAATTGACCATACTAGTTAAAGCATGGAAGACAGTGGAGCTGAGGGAGACACATATTATGATGGCCCGGCTCAAGAGGTTTCAGAGGGGGGGCTGGGGATTTAGCTCAGTGGTAGAGCGCTTACCTAGGAAGCACAAGGCCCTGGGTTCGATCCCCAGCTCAAAAAAAAAAAAACCAAAAAAAAAAAAAAAAAAAAAAAAGAGGTTTCAGAGGGGAAGAATATTAATAAATGACCTAGAGATCAATCTTGTGATATTTTGGCAGAGAATATGTCTCCTTTCTGACGTTGTCCACACATTCTGACTGAGGCTAAACTAACATATAACGGACATTCCAAGACAGCCTAGTACGGACTGTGCTCTGTGGTTATTGGTAACGGACATTCCAAGACAGCCTAGTACGGACTGTGCTCTGTGGTTATTGGTAACGGACATTCCAAGACAGCCTAGTACGGACTGTGCTCCGTGGTTATGAGTGGTCACTCCTAAGCAGATATATAGTAAAAAGAAGTAAAATGAGCAGGATGAGCAAGCAAAGATACAAAATGTACACTGTGAGGTTAAAAAGGATCAAAAGAAAAAGTAATATAGAAAATAAAGTTCTGATACTCACAGAAATAATTTTTTTAAAAGCCTAATGCTAAATGGAATAAAGGGAGTGGTAACCCTAGAGCAATATCCCACTCGGATAAGCTTCCAATTTGTAAAAGGGAATTAATTAATTCTTAAACAGTGAAGAAAAGCATCAACAGAAAGCTATATATATTATAGCATTATATTATATTATATTACATACAGCTATAATTGGGATTAGGGTGGTACGTTCCAGCTCCAGCAATAGGCAACTTGGCAGCTTTAGTCACGTGGTTTTGGCTTTATCCTGAAGGAAAAGAAGGGGTTGGGGTATGAAATGTCCCTCTATGACTGAGGAAATCCACTGAGACCAGGCATGGGTCAGGTGTGTCCCTGCACGGAGGGGAGTAATTGCATAGAGTTGTGAAGGTAAAGCCTAAATTTTACTGGAGACTCCAAAAGTTTGTGGATATCAGAGCTATGAGATACCTGCCAGAGAAATCCGCTGAGAGGGAGTAGAACAAACCCAAGAGAGAGAAGTGTGTTGTAGTCATCAAAGCTGAAGAGAGCTGGACATCTGAAGAACATTTTAACATCAGACATGGAGATGCAGAATTTGCACGTTGCTCTGTTAGCTTTCGTTTTGTGTTGTTTTGTATTTGTCCAATATTTCCTCACTATGCTCCCTTTACTGCTTTTCGAATGTGTGTCCTGTGCCATTGAATGTTGGAACTACATGATCTCCTTTTATGATTATGATTTTACAAAGTCATACAGTTAAGACATTGCTATGATTCTCAGAAGAGATTCTAAACTTTGGACTTTTAACTTTTTACCTTTTAACAGTTTTGAGACTGTGATAGACTATGGCGACTTTTGAAGCTAAACCGAATGCTATTTTTACTTTGTTTTGACTTTTGTTTGTTTTGTTTGTTCTTGTTTCACATGATGATATGGTTGCAAACCTATGGAGATCAAGGAGTAAAATGTGTATTTTTAGTTTAGAATGGCCTCTATAGCCTCATATGTTTGAATACTTAGTCATCAGGGAGTAGCACTATTTTAGAAGGATTCACATTTTAGAAGGTGTATAATTGCTGAGGGAAGTGTAGCACTGGGGATAGACTTTGACACTACAAAAGCCGCACAAGGACCAGTGTCTTGATCTTCCTGATTTCTGTAGATCCAGATGTAGAGACCTCTCAGCTACTTTTCCAGCACAATTTCTGCCTGTATGCCCCATGTTTCTTCTATGATAATAATAGACTAAAATTTAAAATTGTGATCAAATCCTTATTAAAATCTTTCTCTTGTAAAAGTTGCCATGGCCATGATTTCCTTGTTCCAGTTCTTCATGTGGTGCTATTTCCCTGCTTCACAATTCCTGCTTTAGCCATTCTTTTTGTGTATGTGTTTGTGTGTATCTGTATCTGTGTCTGTGTGTCTGTGTGTCTCTCTTTGTGTATGAGAGAGAGAGAGAGAGAGAGACAGAGAGAGAGAGAGACAGAGAGAGAGAGAGACAGAGAGAGAGACAGAGACAGAGAGAAAGAGACAGGGAAAGTTTCTGGTCATTCTTGGTAGACGGATCATTCTTGACACTTCATTATCAGAAGTGGAATTAGATTGGTGCATAATGAAATGTTTAGTATTTTGAAAAATAATATTCAAATTAACAAAAAATAAGCAACAGTGATCAATAATTTTTTTAAAGATTTATTCATTTATTATATATAAATACACTGTAGCTGTCTTCAGATACACCAGAAGAGGGCATCAGATCTCTTTACAGATAGTTGTGAGCCACCATGTGGTTGCTGGGAATTGAACTCAGGACCTCTGGAAGAGTAGTCGGGTGCTCTTAACTGCTGAGCCATCTCTCCGGTCCCGTGATCAATACTTTTATTCATTTTCTTTTTTGTACATATATAGCCTTAACTTTCTTTTCTTTCTTTCTTTTACTTTCCCCTTTCCATCTTTTTTCTTCCCTCTTCATTCTCTACTGAATTTTCTAGCTTTTACTCCTTGCTTTAATCATTTCCTAAAAATCTGTCTTTATGAGGATATGATGACTTCATTCTGAGTTTCAAATATTGATCACATAAAGTTCCATCCTAGAATGGAATATTGAATAAAGTGGAGCTACTTTTAAGCAATCTTTTTTAGGTGTTGAGTATCTGAATATGCCTAAATTTTTTCCTAGGGCTCCAAAAGAACACAAAAGAAGTTCTAGAACATTTTTTTGTGACATTGAAAAACCTTAAATTGATATTCTGGCCTTTTCACAAGTAAATATCATTTCCTTTTAGGTAAAATCAAGTACAGTGAGGAAAAGGCAGTAACATATGTGCATTTATGTGTGCTAATGTTTGTATTATAACAACATTATATTTTTCTGTGAGATATTTGTGTTAAGAAAATCATTTCATAGCTAAAACTACTGGGAAAATACCAGCAGAGAAAAACTAATAGAAGAAACAAAATGTATTTTATTTGTTTTGTGATGCTAAGAAGCTAATAGGCTCCAATATCTTCTTCATGAACTTCTGCCTCTGGGGAACGGGAAAATAATAAACACTAGAAAAAGGAAATGCAATATAGCACATCTGTGCAAAGGAATGTGGGGGTGAGGTGCCTTCCTTTTGTTTTTAGCAAATAAAGAATAATCTGGGAAAACACCAGATTGATGTTTAAATTCTGGGTAAATCATAGGACGAAGGAAGGTTACATTAGATTTTTCAAAATAATTGCTGTTCAGTAATCTGAACCATATTGCACAAAGAAATACCCATATAAGCAGAAAATTTGGAAATCGGGTAACGTAGAATATGGTAGCCTTGTGAGGAATCTCAAGAGATCTGGAGAAGAGAAAGGCAGAGGGTATGAGGGACAAGACAGTTTGGCTGCCAGTGTGTGTAAGGTCAGCAGAAGATAACGAAACGAAAGGTCTGTCTTTGTGCATGTAACCTGTAGCCTCTGAAAAACTTTTGACCAACAAATTCTATATCAAACAGAAGCAAAAGACACTATCAGAATAGTATTCAGCTCATACATGATTCAAACCAACACAAGGTATGCCTTCCTTGCAGAGAATGGTTTTTACAACTTTCTAACATGAAGCTTGTGTGTCCTTAAAATTATGCATTAGCTTTTTGTTTTTATGTGCAGTTTTTCAATGCTGAATTTTATAGCTGTACCTATTTATATGGCCTGGAGTTCTCATAAAATTCTCTGCAAAGGCATTACCTCTCATACCACGGAGAGGGCTTAGGAAATTCCATGTAAAACACAACCAGGGTGATTTTTTTTTTTTTTGAGGAAGAAATGGTGTGTTCAAGTAATTATCAGGTAAGAACCAGGCACTGCGACCTTGTCAGGCACTTACTATCATTTTGGTGTTATTGTAGCAAACTTATGTTGGGACAGATTTAGAGCGTAAGAGACTTATTGGAAATTAATGCTGGTAGAAAACAACAAAAGGGAGAGAAGAAGATTGTGCACAATATAACAGTTTGCGATGTTGATCTGACCATGCTCTGTGTTTTAATTTGGGCCCTTCAGAAAGAAACTTCCCAGAAGGAGAATGCGAGAGTAGGTAGATGAACATCAGTGAAGATGGACTTACAGTAGGCAGATGAGTACAATTCTCCAGCCTCTCATCTGATTCATTGTTAGAGAGTTCACCAATTGATGATCTTCTCAAAAGCTGGTGTTGGATTTATAAGAAGTCGCAGACAGAAACTGTCTCTTGATTATCTGTTTCATGTGTTTGAATAATCAGGACTTTATTGAAGGACAAGTAAAGTTGAAATGATCCTGGGAAACACAGAAGTCTGTTTTTTGCATGTGCCCTCCACATCCATGTGTGTGTGTGTGTGCGTGTGTGTGTGTGTGTGTGTGTGTGTGTGTGTGTGTGTGTGTGTGCATTGCTAAGGAACATAGCTAAGGAACATATTATCTTATACATTCAATATAAATGAAATATATATATATATATATTCCACAAATGAATGCAAGTTAAAGGATTCCAAAGAATCCTTTCAGAATTGGGATGACAGAAATGTGAAGAGTCTGAATTAATAAGTTAATGAACCCATAACTAGCCATAGGGAATCACAATTTATGTCAGGCCACATGAGTTTCAGGCCAAGAATCAGAGGAAAATGCGATAACTTTTAAATATGACAGAGGGATGAAATAATAAAGTAAAATTTTTGTGGTTCCAAAAGGAAGCGTTTGGTAAGAGCTAAACCTGCCCCAAAAGATATTATTTTGTTTATGCTGGTTATTTCCTCCTTGTGAGGAAAAGATGATCACACTGGCTCTCTAACCTGGGCAATTTTAGACTTGCCCAATGGTGTATTACTATATCTGTGCCTAGAGAAGAAAAATAAGCAGTGACTGAATTTTCATTGTATTGAATTTGATGGTGAGATTTGTTGATCTTTTTCACTACTAATTACGTGTCTGTCTTGCACAGCATCGTTTATACATTGGGTTTTCCCACAGTGATATGGAACATGTAGAGAAAGGGGACTTTTCTCTTTCTGGAGGGCTCTGGTTGCACACTTGCTCATCTCCTCAGTTTTAAGGGAGAAATTTCCAGTCACAGAATCTGTAAGCACTCAACGGAAATCATCTTGCATTTTACAGAAAAAAAAATTCTAGAGAGTCTGGTTGTGTGTGCCTGGGCCAGCAATCATTATCTGGTTAGTACCAATTTATTTGTTGTTTTAAGTCTAGAACCGTAATTAATATTTCACTGTGGTGGTTATTCTAGGTTGTCAATGTGAGTACATCTCATAAGCAGGGCACACCCATGAGATATTTTCTTTGCTTGACTTACAGTCAATGGATATACTTCTAGTCTGGACCTTTTATATAGGAAGACATTGATTTGATATGGATCTGGAGGCAGAAAGACATATCTTTATTCTGGGCCATATCTTCTACCGAAATCCTATAAGGGCATGAAAGAAAGAAACTTGCTCTTTGCCTGCTTGCTCTCACTTTGCGAGCAAGTTCATTCCTTCACTGGCCTCAGAATTTACTTCTTTGAGATTCTAGTAGCTATTGAAGGCCAGCTGAGACACCCAGTCTTTTGGAATTAACAAGTTTAGGATTTATGATGGACTGTTTGTTAATAGCCATATATATATATATATATTCATTCACCTTTTTCTTCTCAGATATGCTACTACCTACATAATATAGGAGAATGTCTACTATATAATATATTCTACAAATTTATATATACTATATATGTGTATAGTGTATGTGTATATAAACATCAGCCAGAGAGAATGTTAAATACCCTGCTAGATACCTTCTTTTAATATTATTTACATTAGACCCATGAAACAGGGCTCCACTGAATCTGGAGTTCACTATTCCAGCTAGACAGTCAACCAACAAGACCTTTTCTTTTCCTCTCTATATCCCCCATAGCAGTGGGGTGGAACGGTCTCAAAGTGACACCAAGATATTTATGTGGGCACTGAGAATCAAATTCAGATGTCCAGATTTGTACAAAGCACTCTTATCAGGGGAGACATCTCCTCCAACCCTTTTGTTGTTGTTGTTGCTGTTGTTGTTGTTGTGAAATTACTATCAATATATTAGAAGGAAATCAGATAGAATTACTGTCCACAGGGACAGTATATATGATATGTTTTAAAACGTTTTAAAATTAGAAGTCAGGAATTCTACTTTGTGTGTTTTGTTGTTGATAATGACGTGATTCTTAGGTTTTAATGTGGGAAAATGTGCTCATAGTTTCACACCTCTTTAGTGATACACAAAGAGGACTGGATTGAAGAATAGGATAGCAAAATGTAGCAGAAGCACAAAAGCTTTCTTGACAAAGCCCTCATAATGACTATCAAACTGTGCATAGCCTCCTGCTGTGGTATGGTACTTACTTATGTTTCCAGGGTATTTCTTGGTCTTTTCCTTTAGTTCTGAGAGTCAATTTCAAGTCTAAATAAAGATTACATTAAATTTTTTATATTCTACAAATGGTGTGATAGTTATCCAAGCACAGGTTACTATCAATTATCACCACCCATATTTGTTCTCCAAATCTGTCAACTCTATTTGATTGTATCTAATATGTTATTTACAAAACCTGGAAAAATGGTTTGCTAATTATTTTTAGATTTTATTATTTGCAGCTTCATAATTTGGAATCAAATACTCTTTTATATGGCAAATAAAGTCTATTCCTCCCATAGGTTTCTAGTATAATATTAAGCAACCGTTAAGTAATGAAGAAAAAACGGTTATTAAATAAAAGGAGAAGGCATCAATAGAAAGATTTTATCAAATATATTTGCAACTAGAATTGTCTTACCTTTTGTGGTGGTTTGAATAAGAATGGGTCCAGAAGCTCATGTATTTGAGTGCTTACGCACCAGGTAAGGAAATCATTAGAAAAGATTAGAATAGTTAGTTGGAAGAAGCGTGTCATTGAAGATGCATTTTGATGTTTCATAAGCTCATGTTAGTTTAAGACCTAGCTCTGTTCTCTCCCTCCCCCCTCTCCCTCCTTTTCTTTCACATCAGGGCTATCAGGTATAACTAGCAACTACATCTCCAGTATCATGCCTTTCATGCTGGTTCCCATGCTCCCCACTATGATGCTAATATAAAGAAGCTTCCAAATAAGTGTTTTCTTTCATAAGCGTCTCTGTGGTCATGCTGTCTCTTCATAGCAATAGAATAGTGACTAATACACTAACGTGATAAAACAAGCATAGTACTCTTTCATTTAATACTATTTCCATTTACATGGTGGATATAAAGAAACCAAAAGAGCAATTCTGAAAGTTAACATCCATAGATTTGTTGCCATATGTCCAGATAGCCCTTTGTAAATACAGTCTATCAAGATTACCTATTTATAGACCGGAGTGTTTTCTAAAGAGAAATGAAGGTTCTCAAAAGCTCTCTGCAGATCAGTGTAGTTTGTTGCTATACATTGCTCTGCTTGTGTCTATCCAGTATCTTCTCTGAGACCTGAGTCATATAGATTTATCTCAAAGTTCAACACACTTACTCAGTCTGAGTACAGTTTGTTGTAAAGTAGTTAATGAAACATGTCGTTCCTTCAAGAAGCATGTCAAGACAGAATCCTGTGGTTAGGGCTACAATAAAACTGATCACACTGGGAAAAGGGTTAGCTGTAGTCAAGAAAAGCCTGTATGATTCTGAAAGAGATGGAAGGAAGGAAGATGTGTTTGAAGATACCATCTGGCTAGGCTCATCCAAAACCCCAGAACAGGAAGTCACATAAGAGCAGATCTGGCTTGAACACTTATTGTCTCTCTTTGATTCCATATTTTTTACTTGCTTTGAAAAAAGAAAAAAGAATAAACACAAAAAGAAAGGGAAAAGAAGGAGAAGAAAGAAGTAGCAGGAAGAGGAGGAGGAGGGGGAGGAGGGTGGACTTTAGGAGCTCATCATCAACTTCAGAAATATTCAAAAGCTACTAAAAATGATAAATACCTCTTTAAAATATGTGATTAATCTTTAAAGACTACAAAGTCTCCATGGAGAATTTGCAGTATCTTGGCAAAAATTCTTCATTTTCGTCTGCCTTACTCAATCCCAACAGTCTATTCAAATTCCATTGAATTTCAACACAATTTTCTTGCCTCTAAACCCAGATGTTTGAGAGCCTCAGAGAACATGAGTGGTGAACCATAACTGGAACAAAACTGAACTTTCCTTGACCTTTTCCAAGTGATTCCATAAAAACATTTAGGCTTACACCACCAAATACTCATCTGGAAGCTTTTCCTAACAACTACATTTGAATGAGGGCTTTTTAGCTATTAGCTTTGTTTAGGTTTCTTGCTTGTGCAAACTCTTTCAATGTCTATGCCATTTTCTGTTCCTTTCTGGTATCTAATTTTGAAATAAATTTGTCTTGTTCAGGAATAAAATGTGCTGCTTTAAATCCATACTGTATTTTGCTCTTTTATAGCTTAGAGCCTACAGTAGGATATTAGATTATGACTTCAGGGAGGTTCCATAATTATTAGGAATCATCCTTTGGAAACTGCATACCATACCCTGAGAAGCTTTACTTCCTGTCTGTCTCTGTTTCCTTGTTTCTTTCTTTCTATCTTGTTCTTTCCTTCTTTTCTTCTTTCTTTCTCTCATTAATTTATTTTCATTGACCTATAGTATGCAAGTGGAGGGATATGCATTTTTTTCACATGTAAAACTTCTTTTGTATTTTGTGAAGGGCCGTTGAGGTTCATGACCCAAGGTTTATGTTGGGAATCATCCTCAATCACTCTTCTACTGTATACCCAGAGATGGAATTTCTCAATGAAACTTAGATCTCCTGAATGTGGCTGGCCTCATCAGTACTCTCCCAATTGAGTTACATCCCTAGCAGAAATTCATATCAAGTTGCTTTAATCCTGAGAGAGCCATGAAGCTGCATCTTGGATTCAAAGGTTAACAGAGGAGAAAATATTTAGCTTGCTTGTCCTGGAGAGTTTTTTGTACTTTGTTTTGCTTTCTACTTGAAAATTATGTTTGTCTAAATTTATATGTGGGAAAATTAGACTAAAACAATCATAATTGTGCAATTGAAAAATGTTAGAATAATTCAAGAATTTTCATTTATACCATAAACCTGTTTTGTCTTTTTCCTACAGGTCTACTGAAGATGATTTAAAAATCATAGCACTCCACCATTCTTATTTATTATAACTAATTTCTTAAGTTGAAAAATTAGAGTCACCATTTTAGAGGGCTCGAACTACTGGATCAAAAAACAGCTTAGAGCTAGGATCTTTGCATTAATTCTTTAATAGCTTCCTGAGTTTACATACTTTATAAAATAGGGTTTGGAATCTTTAAGGGCTTTCATTTATCAAGTAAATGAAATACAGTACTAGAAACAGGATAATCTGGCATAATGGTACTGAAAAACCAAGGAAGTCATTTGGAACCTTGGTTCCCAGGGAGCAACTCCAAGCCTTCACCCTGGGATCTAAGGGCAAGCAGGCAAAAGCATGTAGACTTTTATTTTTTTTTTTACTTTCACTCTCTTTCTCTTTTTTACCTCACTGTTTCAGTTCAGTCCTAATAAGCTCAACATCTAGGTAAGAAAGAGGGACTTAAAAGATAATGAAATGACATGTAGAAAGTCACTAACTATCAAAATTTTTGTCTAAAGAAATGGCATGATCTAGAAGCGATCTCGGATTATGTAGAGGTACAGGTTTGAATAGAGACAGTTATCCAGGGATGGAGAAATGGCTCAGCCATTAAATGTTAGGCTCGCAACCAAAATATAATAGATACTCATCTGATAAACACTGTATTTTTCTTCCACCTAACCAAGATGACTGTTACAATATGTGAGGTGAGTTTTGATTGATAGAACTTGGAGGGTGTAATTAGTTTCTAGTGAGTAGAAACTAGGAATGCTGTCAGCATGCTATAACGCACAGTTGATTACTCAAGATGAATGATTTTATAGCTCACCTGAAAAGAGTAATAATGAAAATATTTGGTTGTGAGATAGATATTAGCAGGGTTGGAGGCCGTTAAGTTAGTCTGCAGGGAAGGCAAGTGCTTTCTTAGGATATAAATGACAATATAAAAGGTGGACATATCTGGGCTTTGTTGAGATTTACTAAGACAAAGCTATTACATGTTAGAAGAAAGAAAGATCTTTCCATCTTCTGAGATCTTCAGTTTCTTTCTTTGGAGACTTGAAGTTCTTATTATATAGACACTTGCTTGGTTAGAGTTACTCACACTATGGTATTTTATATTATTTGTGACTATTGTGAAAGGTGTCATTTCCCTCATTTCTTTCTCAGCTTATTTATCCTTTGAATAGAGTAAGGCTACTAATTTATTTGAGTTAATTTTAGATCCAGCCACTTTGCCGAAGTTGTTTATCAGGTTTAGGAGTTCTCTGATGGAACTTTTGTGATAACTTAAGTATACTATCATATCATCTGCAAATTGTGATATTTTGTCTTCTTCTTTTCTGATTTGTATCCCTTTGACCTCCTTTTGTTGTCTGATTGTTCTGGCTAGGATTTCAAGTACTATATTGAATAAGTAAGGAAAGAGTGGGCAGCTTTGTGTAGTCCCTGATTTTAGTGGAACTGCTTAGAGTTTCTCTCCATTTAGTTTAATGTTCGCTACTGGTTTTCTGTATATTGCATTTACTATGTTTAGGTATGGGCCTTGAATTCCTGATCTTTCTAGGACTTTTATCATGTAGGGGTGTGGAATTTTGTCAAATACTTTCTCAGCATCTAATGATATGATCATGTGTTTTTTTTCCCTTTGAGTTTGTTTATGTAGTGGATTACATTGATGGATTTCTGTATATTAAACCATCCCTGCATCCCTAGTATGAAGCTTACTTGAACATAACGGATGATCATTTTGATGTGGTCTTGGATTCTATCTGTGAGAATTTAATTGAATAATTTCCATCGATATTCATAAGGGAAATTGGTCTGCAGTTCACTTTGTTTGTTGGGTCTTTGTGAGGTTTACGTACAAGTGTAATTGTGGCTTCCTAGAAGGAATGAAGGAATTGGGTAGTGTTCTTTCTGTTTCTATTTTGTGGAATAGTTTGGACAGTATTGATATTAGGTCATCCATGAAGGTCTGATAGAATTCTGCACTAAACCTGTCTGGTCCTGGTTTTTTGTTTGTTTGTTTGTTTTTGTTTTGTTTTGGTTTTGGTTTTGGTTTTTTTTTTTTTTTTGGAGACTTTGAATGACTCCTTCTAGTCTTTAGGAGTTATGGGACTGTTTAAATGGTTTATCTGATCCTGATTTAACTTTGGTACCTGGTATCTGTCTAGAAAATTGCCCATTTCATCTAGATTTTCCAATTTTGTTGAGTATAGACTTTTGTAGTAGGATCTGTGATTTTTTTTAATTTCCTCATTTTCTGTTGCTATGTCTCCATTTTCATTTCTGATTTTGTTAATTTGGACACTCTCTTTGTGCCTTCTGTTAGTCTGGCTAAGGTTTTATCTATCCTGTTGATTTCCTCAAAGAACCAGCTCCTGCTTTTGTTGATTGCTTGCATATATTTTTTCTACTTGGTTGACTTCAACCATGAGTTTGATAATTTCCTGCCTTCTATACTCCTCTTGGGTGTATTTGATTCTTTTTTCTAGAACTTTTAGGTGCACTGACAAGCTGATAGTGTATGATCTCTCCAGTTTCTTTTTGGAAGTACTCAGAGCTATGAGTTTTCCTTTTAGCACTGCTTTCATTGTGTCCCATCAGTTTGGGTATATTGCGCCTTCATTTTCATTAAAGTCTAAAAAAAAAAAGGCTTTAATATCATTCTTTATTTCTTCCTTGATCAAGTTATCAAAAGAGGAATGGATACAGAAAATGTGGTACATTTACACAAAGGAATACTGCTCAGCTATTAAAAACAATGGCTTCATGAAATTCATAGGCAAGTGGATGGAACTAGAAAATATCATCCTAAGTGAAGTAACCCAATTAAAAAAATTACACACACTGTATGCACTCACTGAGAAGTATTAGCCCAAATGCTTAAATTACCCAAGATACAATCCATAAACACAGGAAGCTTAAGAAGAAGAATGACCGAAGTATGGATGCTTCAGTCCTTAGATGCAGGAACAAAATATTCCTAAGAGGAAACATGGAGACAAAGTTTGAAGCAGAGACTGAAGGAAAGGCTGTCCAGATACTGCCCCAATTGGGCATCCAGTCCATACACATACAGTCACCAAACCCACACAATATTGTTGATGCCAAGAAGTATATGCTGACAGGAGCCTGATATAGCTGTCTCCTGAGAGGATCTGCCAGAACATGACAAATACAGAGGCAAATTGCTTAGAGTCAACCACTGAACTGTGAGCGGGTCCCCATTAGAGCAGATAGAGAAAGAATTAAAGGAGCTGAAGGGGTTTACAACCCCATAAGGACAACAATACCAATGAACCAGAGCTCCCTGGGACTAAACCACCATCTAAAGAGTACACATGGATAGACCCTTGGTCCTGACAAAGCTTGAAAGGGGATATCATTTGATATGTAAATATAAAAAAATCCACTAAATAAAATCTAAAAGAAAAAAAAAAGAAGGTACTGGGTGGAAAAGCACAGCTGATTAGGGCAGGAAGGGAGAAGTATCAGCAAATATATATGATATATATTATATTATATGTAATAATTTGCTTTTTTGTATGCACAAATGTATGAAAAGACATTCACGTGAAAGCCGAGGGACAACCCTGAGTGCTGGTCTTCTGAAGCCATCCACCTTGTGTTTGTTTGTTCAGACAGTGTCTCTCGGTTGTCTGGAATTTGCCAAGAAGCCTTTGCTGACTGGACAGAAAGCTCCAAGGAGCTGCTGCCTCCCCAGGACTGAATTACAGGTGTACCCACCACACATATGTTGCTTCTCTGTTTTGTTGGTTGATTTTCACATGGGTTCTAGAGCTTACCCAGGTCTCATACTTGCAAGACCAGAACTTTACCAACTGTGCCCTCTCCTAAGCCCTGCCAAAGAATTTATGTATGAAAAGGCAGTGGCAAAATGAATATTCCCTATGCTAATTTTTAAAGATGAAATAAAAGTGTACAAAAGTTAAGCACTATAAACATGGTGTTGCAATACAAAATGTGCCTCAGTGTGTAATAAATAGGTCATCATGCAAAGTTGAAAATCTGGGAGCTCATTGGGCTCTCTGGGGTCCCTGTCTGATAGGTATGGTCTTTTAAAACAGCTCATCTTGTTTTTAGTCTAGAGTTGAGGCTTCTCCCTCCTCTGTGTTAGCATGCTTATTGGTATCATTATTATTCATGACTGCTTTCAGATCCTGCACTGGCTGCCTCCCTGAGCACTCAGAAAATAAAGCATTTTTTTTTCTTTTTTCTTTTTTTCGGAGCTGGGGAACCGAACCCAGGGCCTTGCGCTCGCTAGGCAAGCACTCTACCGCTGAGCTAAATCCCCAACCCCAAGCATTTTTTTAAAGAGAGAGACAGAGAGAGAGAGAGAGAGAGAGAGAGAGAGAGAGAGAGAGAGAGAGAGAGAAGACAGACAGAAAGAGGGCTGGAGAGATAGCTCAAGATTAAGAACACTGACTGGTCCTTCAGAGGTCCTGAGTTCAATTCCCACAACCACATGGTGGCTCACAACCATCTGTAATAGAATCCCGTGTCCTCTTCTGGTATGTCTGGACAGTTACAGTACACTAATATAAATAAAATATTTTAAAAGAGAAAGAAAGGCAGAAAAATAGAAAGAAAGAGGGGGAGAGAAAGAGGGAGAGAGAGAAAGAGAGAGAGAGAGAGAGAGAGAGAGAGAGAGAGAGAGAGACTTAGACAGAGAAAGACAAAGATAATCTAATTCTACCTCAAGCCCTGGGTGAAGGAAACCTGAAACTCCAAGCTAACCCAAAACATTTCTAAATTCTTGTCTCCTATTGATGAAACAATCTGACCTGGATAGCCATGATTATATAGTATGCATACAACTTGTAGCCACTTTCCTAAATCCTAATATCAGACCTCTATTCTGAGGGGGAAAAGAGATATTTTACATTTTTTACACTTATTTTTTTCTTCCCAGAGACCTCTTAGGAAAGGTGACTGTAGTCACTGTCAGATAACAGAGTGGTGCAGGTATGCCCACATCTCTAACTCAGAAAAGTGTAAGTTTTCCATTTTTAATTTTTTGCATAATTTTCTTTGGATCTGTCATAAGTGCTTTCCTACTCAGCTTCTCTGAAGTGCTAGCACCACCCACTTACCACACAGCTACTTGAAAACTCCTCGGTTGAACCTGCCTGCTCTCTTGTACCTTTTCCTCCTCTATCTCTCTCATTCAAACAAGGTTTGTTACCGAGGCAAGGTGAATTACCCAGGTGTACAGTGTGGTTGCCCTTATTTTTCTCTCAAACTTAAATAAAATGGTTCCCAATCTTTGTTATAATACCTTTTTAAAATTCTTTCATTAAAAAAAAAAGACTAAGATGCCCAAAGGAGGCCCCAGTTTCCCTAGTAACAAAAAACCCCTTGGCTTAGAGAAAGAATACATCAATAAGATGGAGGTATATTTGGTTTAAAGAAACCAAAATATTCTAGAGATATTTGTGTCTCTAAATCTGATTATATTTAAACAATGTACCCCAAAGAAATAGTAATTCCACTAGGAATCTTGTACTAGAAGAAGGAAAGGCCCAGCCAGAGGGGAACTAGAGAGAGCTTCCTCCTGTTCTAACAAGACATCAGAACACTTTACAGGATGAGATTGAACCACAGCAAAGATGGGTGAATGCTCTGTGGACCACACCTTGACTGAAACTTCTTACATGTGCATGACCTTAGCTGTTTATGTAAACTAATTTTACTTTAGTATCCCAATGACATATTTTGATCAGTAGATGTACTTATCTAGATTGAGTCTATTTGGTTCATGAGAGGTAAATCTGAGTGGGTTTCCTGTAGCTTATATGTATACAAAAGAGATAATAACGTGAGTTAAAAACATGAAGTCTTTAAGATGAGCTCTCTGTGGAGCAGAAGGAACAAGGAATTATCATTGTACAGTTGAATGGTATAGTGGAATATTTTATTAGTGTTAGGCAAATTTATAAGAACTTGGATAATGTTAGGAAAGTGGCATAGGAAGAAGAGGAAATATGAAGCATTTATCAATCGAAACCGAGTTTAGGTAAGAAAATAACAGATTACATGGGTGAAAGCTTGCACTTGAACTTGTCTATCATGAAGTCTGTAAGAAATTTAGCAGTCTTAACTACTTAACAAGTTAATGAGTAGATGTAGTGGTGGATTACCTTAGGGTAGGAGCTAGGTCTGATTTCTAACTACAGTTACCCTAGCTGTCAATGTAGTCAGAAATCTGAGGAAGAATAGATTAGAATCTAGGGTCATGTATTAATTAAAAAATGACAGAGTTCATCTATACTCCAAACAGTTCTCGGGTCCTTGTAGTCTCCATGGCAACTTGGGCAGAGTCAGTCTGGCTTTTAAGCTCTGAAGACTAAGAGCTTTTTTCTTTGTGAAATGGATGCATATGACATGATAAATAACTTACATTGATTTAGAAAATATGAGTCATTTGACTCTCAGGAAATCTAGTTTTGTCCGCTGTGTTTCTCAGTGATTATCATACCACAATTCAGGCAGTCTCTTTTAGCTGTGTCCAATTCTTCTGAGAACTTGTAGGGTAAAATATTAGTCTTTGGGAGATTCTGTCTGTCATGAACTTAAGTGTATTAATATTTAACAGACTTCTGACAAGATTGAGGGCT
This sequence comes from Rattus rattus, assembly GCF_011064425.1. NCBI lineage: Eukaryota > Metazoa > Chordata > Mammalia > Rodentia > Muridae > Rattus > Rattus rattus. Next base: position 69,872,514 of record NC_046159.1, read on the forward strand.
ATATCGATTAGTCATATCTGAGTTAAATAACTTGTGTTTGTTAAATTACATATTTGAGAATATATATAGTAAATATAGACACTATAATTTAGTGGCAATAGTAAAAATCATTTACCAAGGCAGGATAAGAAAAAACACCTTAAGTAACTTTGACAGGTTACGTAGTATAAAACAAAACCCACAGTTTTGCATTAGTAGAGAAACACGTGGCTTAGAGTTGGTGTGGAGGATCAGAATGTAAAGGAATAAGAAAGCTAGCATTGGTGGCGTAAGATCATGGTGACAGAAAGTCAGTTTGTCCAGGAGGGTTCAGGCCCGTGATACGAACTGAGCTGTCAGGAAGCCGTGGGAATGAGCCAGTCTGTGGAGCTAGAGACAAGCATGTGCGCATGTACAATTGAGGCACCTGGCGTGAGCCCAGGCTGGGGGGGGGGTGGGAGAGTGGGGGGGGGGGATGCTTGCACAGCCTGAAGAGCACAGATCTCTAGGAGCCACAATTACCATTTGAGTGGCCCAGGTAGTGCAGTGCAATAGCACTTCCAAATGGTGGAGGACTGAATGTGTGAAAGGGTGGTGCTGTGATGCACACAGGCTCAGGTGCAAGCAGGTGGGCGGAGTTTCCTCCTGACAGCCAGAAGCCCCAGCCCAGTGCTTCAGCCTGTGAGCAGGTGCTGACTACCTCACCCCACCTATCAGAGTCTGCACACTATTCTTGTGGCAGGTGGTAGGGCAGGGGCGGGGGGGAGGGGAAGAGAGAGAGAGAGAGAGAGAGAGAGAGAGAGAGAGAGAGGAGAGAGAGAGAGAGAGAGAGAGAGAGAGAGAGAGAGAGAGAGAGGTGTTTCTCACGATTATGGTGGGGCCAAACAGGACATCCCATCCCAAAGCAACTACAGCAGTGTTCAGAGTGGTCAAAGAAGGCAGTGGGGACAGCGAGAGGGACAGACAGGGCAGGCAGGGCCAAAGCTGCTTTTCCTATGGCTGCAAGCTGAGCAGACAGGCAGGGTCCAGTAGTAGTCTTAGTGGGTAGAGCAAAGGAGTAGGGCTGTTCAAGGATAGCAGGGAGTGAGCAAGGGGGCAAGAGAATGAGAGGGGGAAGGGGGACGCCTACCCTATGAATCGTTAGTGAGAGAGTTGTTTTAAAGTGCCAGTTTCGTAACCATGTATAGATATTGTTTTCTGCTTACCGTGAATTAGACCATGACATCCCAGTAAGTAGGGAAAAGCTGGTGAAGATAGGGTTATTAACTGCCCCTACCAGCATCCTGAGGGCATCATCAATAACCAGAGAGATTTGGTTAGCTCAGGCCAGACTGCCAGGTCATCATGTGGTGACTTGGGGCTATGCTCTGGGATGGGTGTCCATGAGCTACAGAAATCCATTCACTGAGGTCTGGGGTTTCTCGGCTGAGAAAAAGAAAAAAACTGTCTCAAAGGAGAAAGGAAAATCTCATCCAAGGAAAAGTCCTACAGCAAGGTTCAGTGAAAAGACTGAATGTCTCCATCCTCAAGAACAGCACAGGAGTAGTTCTGAGCTCAAGAACTCTCCCCTGGGACCATGGAGACACTTATTTTGACCAGTGGAAGGAGATAGCTTACCAGTTCTCTGAAATTTGGGCTACCAAGTGTTGGATCTCCATGTGGTAGTAGGAAGCTGTGTGTGGGGGTGGGGTGGGGAGTGGGATGCAAACCTGCAGAGTTTCTAAATCTGAGTCTTGGCACCATGTGATGTGTTTACAAAAAGAGAAAGAGAAAGGGGATATGTTTTATGGATGTGTGGTGAGGTATAAGGGAAGGGGGCATGCCTCTATGGGCCCATGCTGAGGCAGCCTTTACCCCTGAGGGACCAGCCACATGATGGTATACTATAGAATAGTTTATTCAGGGCATGGGGAGGAGAGTTGAGATGTTAGCAGAGACAGAAAAAGGCAGAGAGAGGGAGGAGAGGAGAGGAGGGGAGAGGAGGGGAGGGGAGGGAAGAGGAGGGGGGAAGGGGAAGAGAAGAGAAGGGAAGGGAAGGGAAGGGAAGGGAAGGGAAGAGAAGAGAGAGAAGAGAAGAGAAGAGAAGAGAAGAGAAGAGAAGAGAAGAGAAGAGAAGAGAAGAGAAGAGAAGAGAAGAGAGGTAGAGGTCAGCCATGCGCATGTGGAGAGAGAGAGGTGAAGGGAATGGGGAGAGAACTTGAGCAGGAAGGCAAGAGCAAGAGCAAGAGCAAGAGGAGGGGGCAAGTATCCCCTTTTAAGGTGAGTCAGGCATACCCGGCTGTTTCTAGGTAACTGTGGGGCAGAGCTTAGGCAGAATGTTAACAGTTTGATAACAAAGACAGTATAATCAAGGGAAGGGAGTGAATAGCAAGAAAGTATGATCCAGATAATGACAATGTGTTCTTTATTTCTTCAGTCTAAATTTAAAAATGAGATCCAACAAGCATACATATTTCATTATGGGACAGCATTTCCTGGGGAATTTACACAATGAATAATGTTCTCATTTCCACTCCATAGCACTAGGTCTAGCTCTGACGGTGGCATGAGAGGTGAGTTATTCATCCCCCATGTGATTGTGTCCTTCTACTGAGAACATAGGTGTGTCAAGGATGAATTAGTACCAGGGTGAAATCCAGTTTCCTCTGGTCTTTTTGTCCAAGGTCAAATGTAGGGGGATGATTTAGCAGGATTTATCTGAGGCAGGATATGCAACAGGAAGACTGATGAAGGAAGGCACTACAGGTGTATGTCTGGTATGACCATGTACTGACAGCACAATGCATTACCAGAATTCTGGTGAGTCTTGGTGGAATGTGTCTTTTGATAAGGAAGAAATCAGGATCTACTTGTGTGGTTCTTAGTGTCACTAATGAATGAACTGAATGTCAGGTGCAAATGTAAACTGGAGGAAAATTATATTAGCATTTTAAAGAAAAACCCCAGGATAGGTCTGCTATAAATTCATGTACCTGCTCAAAAGAGGAGAATGGGGAAGAACATAAATAGCCAAAGCATTTGAAATAAGTTGGCAAGGAAGTAAGCCTCATGCCAGATAAGCAGCTATATGAGGAGGAGAAGAGCAATAGAGAAAGCATAAAGCCCAAAGCATTAGGGGAAATATGCTTGGAAAAAAGTCAGGAGAAAGAAATGTTAAGCAAAAGGAAGTTACAAAGCATCAAAGTTGTGCTTATACAAACGAGATTGTGCTATGGACAGGGATCCTAGAAAGGAAAAGTATGTTATCTGGAGGTGAATCTGCCTTCCTAGGGGTCCATAGATGCCTTCCTGAGGACTGGTCCATAGATGCCTTCCTGAGGACTGGTCTTTAGGTCAGGTCAATAACCTGTTCAGTTGCATCAACAATGTGATGTCTCTATCTACAGATAAATTCCATCCTTTATTTTAACACCATGAGATCACTATCCACCTTCTGACACTAGTTCTCTGATTACAGGGACCTGAATTTGTCTTGAGGTATTGGTCATTCCTGGGAGAGAGACCACCCAGTTTGATCTTTTATGAAGTAAGTTGTTATGTGCATTTCCATACAAAGTAACTCAATGATCATGTCTGAGTATAATGCCAGAAGCAATCATACTCTTATAGTGCAGACACAAAGCTTGCATCAAAATGTCAACATGCTGAATTTTTTATCCAGTCAACTTTTATCCTTTAACTTAGTATGATTTTTAGATGCTAAAGGGCCATTTTATTTTTCTTGGTGGCCAAAGACATTTCATAAGAATGCATTTTATTATTGTTTCAATATAAGGTAAAATATCATTACACTAACTGAAGACTTGCAAGTTTCTAGAAGATACTAATGTCAATTTAGTGATCCTTAAGATTGATGTGTAAAATGAACTTAAAGTGTAGTTTTAAAATAATAAAACAAAATTGGGAATTGGCACTGCACCAGGGCAAGACTGATTTATTTCTGAAAGTTGAGGAAGATGTGCATAATCCTGACTCTTTCCTTTGTTTCCTTTGGCATGTAGGGTTCTTCCCCCCTGCCATGTGCCAGGCTTGGATAGAACTTTTACTGCCCTAAATTGTATTTACTCCTCAGAATTCCTGAGCCTTGATACTAGGTTCTCTGTGGGAGCTCGATAAATATTCATTGATGGGGATGGTAATGAATACTAGATTTTTTTGGCTCTCTGCTTTCTGACTTTAATCCAGCCATTTCCTTCTCTCTTCCCTGGGGGAACTGGCAATCTGTTTAAAGCATGTTTGCACTTTGGAATCAGGAGGAGAAGCTAGCATAATTATTAGCTTCCAGTTACTCCCAGACTGTCAGTTAATTCTCAGGACTTGCTATTTTCTCTACTCTACCCAGAGACCTAAGTTTCTATATAAATGAATTACATACCACCCTGAAAGATTTACTTCAGTGATGAAATGATAGAGGACTCCCTGATCTCTCTCCAAGCACACTGTTGTGCAGATGCCCAAATTCGCCCACCTGGCTGTGACCATGGGGAAAAACCTTGGTTAGCTACCGGATCTGTCAATTGCTATATGGAATACTCCAGACCAGATAGTTGGGCTTCAGTTTACTTACCTGCAAAATGATGGGCTTATATAAGATGTATGTTTTCTGTCCTCTTAAACTGAATAAAAATGGAAAAGCAAGCAGATACTTATATGGATAAGGTATGTACCGATGTTACAAGACCACTGATCTCATTATTTGAATAAGAAGATATGTGAGTCAGATATTATAATTAATGTAGAAGAAAACATTAAGAAGAAATTAATTTCTTGATGTATATGGAGAATCATAATATTACAGGTGAATGGAAACCAGCTATGTGTTCCCATTATGGGCAAACAGTTGAAGCTATGCTGTAAATATTTTACATGCCAATTCCCATAGCCAGGGACTGCAATTAGCAGAGTTTTAAAACACTATATTAATTATTTTTCTCATTGCTCTGGCACAATTTTGACAGGAGAAACTTAAGGAAGAAAATATTCATTCTGGATCACTGTTTGCGGTCTTACCCATGATGGCAGTTGAGTAACGTGATAGGAATGTGAAATACCTGGTTACTTTGCATCTACAGAGATAGACAGATGCTGGGGCTCAGATTGCTTTCTCCTTTCTGACCACTCTAAAGTCTTATCTCATTACTTGTGCTATCCACATTCAGATTGGGTCTTTTACTTCAGGGTCAACCTGTCCAGCAATACCTTTATAGACACATCCAGAGATGTATTTCCATGATGAATCAAGTTGACCATGAAGACTAACCATTAAAATCAGGATTGGGTAATCCTTAATGTTGTGCTCTAGGTAATGCATAGCATTCTATCTTTCAAACCAGTTACTAAGCATTGTGTGGAGTCATCATGTGTCCTCAAGAGTTATTAGGTCTTAATAGCTCCTGATTCTGATTCTGATTCAGCTTTTATTGGTTTCTTGATGGCTAGAGGTTAAGGGCTGTAACTTAATGTATTGGATAGTTACAGAAAGATCTACTTTTTTTCTCAGACCTGATGTCAATCAAGTGATGTCTGAGAATTTATATAAAAATTTAACCAAATTTCACTTCACTGATTCTGTGAAGACTATTTTATTAAGTTTCGTATCCATTAACATGAGGAAGAGTGTCAATCTATTCAACACAGAGTGTCATATTATGAGATGCCTCGTCTAAAATCAGAGGTGTCAATGTCAAAATTTTGGCCATTCTTTCTTTTAACAATTTTTTTAAATGACAAATTTTCCTGGACACTTTAGGCTAAATCAGTGTACCCTTATTTTTTGCTAAGTTTACTTTTTATATTTAATAATTCATTTTAGATGTACCCTCTTTTCTATACTTTTTACTTAGTTCACATTATCTCCTCTTTCCTATTTGATCGTGTCTTACTTTGTTTCTTCCCACAAAAACTCAAGCCTTACAAAGAGTTAAACCTCTGAATTACACTAATCTTTGAGTTCTTTGATAATACTCAGGGCTACACAGAAAACTCTGCCTCAAATACCACCACCACCACCACCACCACCAACAACAACAACAAATTGATAAACTATAAGATAAAATTTTCACATGATTGTGAGAAAGAGAGGTGTATGGAATAGTTGGTTGTTTCATTGGAACTAAAAGCTTCACGGGCTGGCGACATGGCTCAGCAGTTAAGAGCATTGGTTGTTCTTCCAATAGGACCCAGATACTATTCCAAGTATCCCATATTAACTCACAACAATTTCTAACTTCAATTCCAAGGTATCTGAAACTTTCTTTGAGTTGGCATTTTGTCTAGGCTCTGTCCCACAGTTACCTGACAACGGCCAGGTATGTTTGACTCACTATAAAAGGAGCTGTTGCCCCCTCTTCTCTCTTGCCTTCTTGTTCTAGCTCTGTCTTCTCGCCCCTTTCCCCCTTCCCCCCATTGCTCCCTCCCCTCTCTCTCCATGTGCTCATGGTTGGCCTCTACCCCTCTACACTCACTCTCTCTCTCTCTCTCTCTCTCTCTCTCTCTCTCTCTTTCTCTCTCTCTCTGTCTGGCTTTGTCTGTCTCTACTGCCTTCTCAACTCCTCTCCCCATGACCTAAATAAACTCTATTCTATACTATACAGTCCTGTGGCTGGTCCCTCAGGGAGGAAAGGATACCACAGAATTGGCCCACAGAGGCACCCCCTTCCCTCACACCTGACTACACATCCGCCAAACATATTCCTTCTCTCTATCTGTTTTTGAAACACAATACTGTGGCTTCTGAGAACAACAGACATATAGATGACAAAGAGATCTATGTTCAAGCAGAATACCCATACATGTAAAATGAAATTTAATAACAAAATAAAACAAAGGACTGGAGAGTTGGTTGATCAATCAAGAGTACTTGTTGCTCTTTTACAGGTATCACATTTGGTTCAGAGAACTCACACAATGACTCATAACCATCCATAACTGTGGTTCTAGGACACCAGTTAACTTCTTTTGACCTCTAAAGGCCCCAGTCATCCTTACAAAAGTACATCATACACAAGTACAAGCAGAGCACTCATGCACATAAAAATAAAAAAAATTAATTTAATAAAATTGGAAGTGTGATTGTGTGTGATCCTTGCCCTAATTGACAAATTTAAAGATGTTTCATATAAAATTGGTTTTTAGGATGGGAGCTATAACATTATATTGTAAATGTAGATGAATTAACTTCTCATATTTCCTGCTCTGGTAGGTACAAGGACCTTATCAGTGTTTGGATTCCAGATTTAAGTTCATTTTTATAATCTTATTTTTCTTGGGAAGTGCAAGTAAAGGATTCTTTTTAATCAACAGCTAATTCTAATTTAGTTTTCAGACCAGAGTTGGCTGGTATTCTCATTTTTGTTCACATGAGAGAACATTGGCAAGACAGTTGTTCTGCACAGAGAATTCTACTGCACCAAAACCCCAAATCATTTCAAATGAATGAGTATTGCATTGGCTGGTACTCATCTCCTGGGGGTATTTGCTTGTTTGGTTACAATGCAGCTCCAATAATTGAGGTGTCTTTTTTTTCCAGTGAAATATTAAGACAGCAATCAAGTGTGGTCAATTTAAGTAACTTTTTGAGTTAATGTAAAACCAGATTTTATGAAACCTAAAATTACAAAATTATTTTTAAAGAAAATGCTTCATTGAATACAAAGCATTCATACCGGAATTAGAATGATAACATATATACTGTAATAGGAGAAAATAAGTATATTTTTCTTATTCTTATTAGTTCTGTAGCTGAGGTCCTGAGATTAAATGATATGACAAGACAAACTCATGTAAATTTACTGTGAAGCATAAGCCTTCATGAGGAAATCTGAAGGCTCATAGGGTTGCACAGATCTGTGGGGTTTTATACATAGTTTGAAGGAATTGGTGGTTGTGGAGATATGTGATTGCCTAGGTCTCATCCAATTATCTTAAGCTGGGAAGAAAGTATCACTACCTGGTAGGGCAGATTCTCCTGTTTCTATTTCTTTACGTATGATTACATGAACTATGGTTTCGACTTTTGTTGCCTCAAAAGTCAAATACTAGAAGACAGTCTTCATTAGAATGATACCAAAAGGTGTGTAAGGATGTTCTTTAGGGAACGGAGACTCGTGGGAAATAACTAGACTTGGAAGTAGTTAATGCCCATTTCATAGAAATTGGTTAGATGGTAAAATTGAAGTAGTCTCACAACAGTTTGTTGATATAAGGCAGAGAGTTTCCCTTGATTATTTTCCCACCTGTCATTGTGTCTTCACCTCTAGTTTAATTGTACATTATCAGCTGGCAGAGAGGCTGGAGGCCCTTACTGGGGTCAGTAGATGCTGAGAACATGTGCTTGCACATTATTCTCTCTAAAATCTGAGCCGCCAATGACATCTTTTCTTTCTAATGTACTCAGCTTTGGATGATTAAAGATGATAATACGTGATGCACAAAGAAAACTTCTTGTGAGGAATGGGGCACCACTGTATTTAACCTGAGCATTGGAAATGGCTATGCAACTGGCTATGGGTAGATTTTACAAAGGTTTGAAGAAAAAGCTAGAATATTTTTCTATCATGCTAAATGAAGTGGAGAGATGGGCTCTAAAATCACAAAGACTAGGTGTGGTTTAGAACTTCTTACAAATTGGCCAAGTGGCTAACACTGGAGTGCAGAGAGAAGGATAATTGATAAAGGCCATGTTAGCACCTTAAGGTAGAACAGGATTACCACTGCAAGTTCTTACGATTTTTTTCTTTCAGGATGAAGGGCAGAGAATGCTGAGATTGTGAACAACTTACTGGAATCAATCCACAGGAAAAATATCAGTAGGAGGTGAAACTGACCTTTTGGTTCTCTTGGTTTTTACTGAATTTAACTCTCCTATATGCTCAAAGAGTTTGTGTTTTCATACTTCATAGCTTTGGCTTGCTATAAGGATGAATATAGAGGGTTCTATATTTTCTGTATGCCAACACAAGGTCTTGAACTTACCAATGACCTTTCAAAATAAAATTTGTATCTCAAATATATACAAGAATATAATGATTAGTCTTCAATGTCAACTTGACTGGGTTTAGAAACACCCAAGACATACATCATTTGGATGCTTCTGTGGGGGTATTTTTTAGTGGAGTTTAACTGAGTCAGGAAGACCCAACCACAAATATGAGTTGTAGCATTACATGAGCTGATATTCTGGAATAAACAAAACATAGAAAATGAATGTTATCTAAACCACAGAGAAAAAATAAACATCCCTCATGAGAAGTATTGATATTAAAAATTTCCATTCTTAATTGAGCAACTCAGATATATTACTGAAGATTTCTGTGTCTTGGCAGTGAACCTGTACTTCCTCCCAGTACTCAGAATGTAAAAGTAGGAAACCAAAAGTTATTGAGTACAGTCTGGTCTATCCAGTGATAGCCTGCTTCAGAACCCAAACTAAACCAAAACAAACAAACATAGGTGAGAAAACCCTATAAAATCAGTAACTAAATAGTGAAAAGTTCTTTTCTAACCCAAGAATTCCATAACCAATGAGAATCTTTCAACATTTATTTTCTACTATAAGAGTAAAGGTAATCAGTTTATGTATGCAAAGTTGTCAAATTGAAATGGCCAGACTTATGCTGAATTAACTAAATTTTTATACTTCCCATTCCTGTTAAATATTAAAATACAGGAAATAAAATCTACTTGACATTTGAAAAATGTTCACTTGATAATATGTGTACTTAGCACAATTTGTAACAGTTTTCTTAAGAGGTAGCTCAGAAGAATTGAACAAACAGCCTGTATTGAGACACTACTGACCTACGATTTGAAGTAAGCTTTAGACGATGGTAAGAGATTGTTTTGGTGGAGAGTTCAATGTCTACAAGTGATGCCTTCTATAAACAATAAAAGCCTCAGACAAGCCTTTACAAATGTTCAAGAAAAGGGCTCCTTAAGCCTAAGGCAGATTAATTTAAACAACTAATTTAAGACATCTCTAATTTTAGCCTCGATACAAGTATTCACAGAGGTGTTGTAAAGGATTTTGTTGTAGTAAGAAATACTCTCCAAACATCACGGGCTTAAAACAACAAAGATGAATTTCTTGCTTGTACAAAGCATGCACAGGATGGCAGTGGCTTTCCAGGTTCTCAGTCATCTATGAAAGCAATCAGCCTTCTACCTCCTATAAACTTCTACTTTTCTGGCTACTGGAGAGAAGTAAATGGAATTCTCAGTGGACAGGAAACACTTCACTTCAGAATTTTACTAACTAAATCAGGTTATTAAAATATGCTTGACATCTAAGAGCTTGGAATGGACATTGCTATCTCTCTTCCTCCCTTTGTTCATGAAATGTGTGTTATGTGTTTGGGGGGGCATCGTGTGGAGCAGAAATGAGTTTTAACGTTTGTTACAGGTATAAATCATTAAAAATATAAAGTCTCATAACTCCTATTGCCTTAGGAACCTGGAACCTAGTAAATTTCTTAATTAATTCGTCTGATTTTTATGTTATATCATTTAGAAGATGTGACTCTAAATGGATACACTCTATGAATCTGAACATAAGAATCAATTAACAGCTGTCATCTACAGTTTCATTTTATCAACTACAGAAACAATACATGAAATAATGCAGGGTCCCTAAAGCCCAGGCTCCTCACAAGCTGTGCTCTATTACCTATTAGACTGCTTTTCTTTCCTTCTTCTCTCATACCTAGGATCCGTTCTTAGCAGCTGGGCTTTGAAGGGTCATGGGCCATGGGAATGGAACTTCTCTAGAACAATACATAATAAAGAGATCCTGACGTCTGCCGTCAGAGTTTTCTCTTTGACAAGGTGCTTCTCATATCTCCATAAATTTCTCCCCAGAGCCAATATCTTATGCCTTCATCCCAAACCCACATGTCTTCATTAACATTAGGAAGAGAAGTTGTCTCTGTTTATATTCAATCAACAGAATGTCATTATTTGCATCTTGAAATGTGCTGTTTTATTAGAAATAAAACGAATCCATTTTCCTGTGGAATTCCCAGCCATGTAAAGACATGCACAAGGCAAACGGCATACAAGTGAGAGGTAGAATTTTTCTGAGTGGATTCTATACTAGGGACTGCAATGTACAAGGGTCACAGATGCCAGATGGCGTTCCTCATGTTCCATCTGTGATATATGCTGTACACAATAGATTTTTGCAACATCTCACAATTGTCTTAGGATTTCCATCTAATATGGGCCATAAACCTTGTTCCTTTTCTTATCCAGCAAATTTCAAAGGCCCATGAGTTGCATGTGAATCACAAAAGCTCCACAGGGTTCAGACAAACTTTGAACTCCAAGTGTCAGGAAACAGGATTGAAAATTTCACAAAAACACCTTTATTCTCTGGGTCAGCTCAGCAGGGACCTTGGAGTATAGAACAGGTGAGGATGAAAGCTAATCAAGAAAGGAAATCCTTCTGAAACAACACCACCAGACAGAAAAGCCCTGATTCACAATCAGGGAACTGGTTGGCCCTGTTCTGATTTTAAGCAAAGCATCATTTTTGGCTTTTCTTGATACTTCTATCCAGCTCTGAGAAGTGTACCACTAGAGGCTTCTTTCTTACATCTCATCAATAAATCAGCAAGATAAAAATAACTGCCTCTCTCAAAGTTAAGGCAAAATAAATGTCAAGGCTACAGCTCTTTTCCTCTCCTTGCTTTCCCTCCTATTCTCTGACAGTGGTAACTCCAGAGCTGGAAGCAATCAAGGCTGATCTTATATATGTACACATGTATACAAGGCTTGCTATCAATTAAAACCTAGCTTTAGCCTGTGTTTCATTTCAATGTAACTCATTTAAAAAATCATTTACTGAAATATGTGAAGATATACTTTGAACGTATCTCTTTTGGAAGAATACAAAAGAGGGGTGTTAGAGACATAGCTCAGCAGTTTAAGAGTGTGTATTGCTTTTGCAGGGTTCCTGAGTTTGGTTCCTAGCACCTGTGTCTGGTGACTCACTACTGCCTGGCCTGCAACTCCAGCTCTGAGGGATTATCTAATCTAAGGGCACCTGCACCCCCCCCTCAGAATTAAATTGATAAAATAATGCATCTGTTATAAAAAGTGACAGGGACTAAAGTTGAGGAGAGTATTTCATAACAGTGGTAGATGAATTTCCAAAGTACTGAAGGTTGCGGAAAGTTCTGTTCAGACCTTGAGTGGTTTTCATTTACTACAGCAACTTAGCTTCCAATAACTGCCAACTACCTCCTTTTCTGTTCTTCAAAAGAGGTGGAAAGGCCTGGACGAATAAAAATGTAAGTGTCTTTTCCTGGCTCTGAATTATATTGTGACTATGTGGAACATTCATTTAAAATGAAGGGATTTATGGAGTTATTCTGGAGTCGACTAATGTTTACTGTTTAGTATTTCTTAAGTTTATCTCCAGATCACACAATCAGAATTATTTTTATTTTCATATTAAGTTACTTAGTAAATTCTGAATTTTGGCTTGAGAACACCAGTTATATTTTTCATTGCTGTTACCAATGTTGGCAGTAAATATCTCATGGTGGTGGGGATTGACTTGGACCTGTGGCTTTAGAAGACAAAATTTATCACAGCAGGGAAAACGTAGCATTTGGAGGAAGTCCTGGCTGTGATGGTAGGAACTTCTCTGTATCTAGGTAGATAGGGAAGCACAGACTGTGACATCTGCTGTTACTGATTATTCAGTTTCTAGATTTTTTTTTTTTGAGAGAATCAGTCCATGTAACATTACCACACACATCTGTAATTGGATCTACTCTCTTAATTTATAGCCCACTGAAAACAACCTTACAGATGCATCCAAATGATATATGTCTTAGATGGTTCTAAACAAAGACAAATTAACATTGAAGACCAATCTTCATACTATCTTATATATTTGAGACACAGAATATACTATGAAAGGTCACTGCTAAATTTAACTTTTTTGTTGTCACACAGAAAATATAAAACCCATCAGGTTCATCCTTAAAGCAAACCAAAGGTAAAAACTTTAAAAGGACAAAATTTTTGAGCACATAGGAGACTTGAACTCAAATAACCAAGCATATGAAGAAGGCGGTCTTAAAAGAGTTCATTAAGCAAGACAAGCATTATTTCATAAGCCACTAAGATGAATTTTAATAATTATAATTAATTTTAAATGCTGATGGTAAGGTAGTAAGAATGTAGAGATGACAATTCTAACACACAGCTCCTTTCCATACCATCCCTAAGTAATCATGAAATGTGCTGGAATAAGAGAAAGAATTTAGAGGGGAGAGCACTCATAGCAAAGCTTCCAAATAAAAGAACAGTAGGCTTTGTGAAACAATCCTGAAACATTCCTCAGATACTTTTCTGTATTTGCATGGAAGACATTTCTTAAAGGATTGACAGACAGATATAGCATATAATTAAATGTTTGATGCACAATTAGAAAAACTATCTGGGAAAGATTAGGGGGTATGGACTTGTTGGAGGACGAATATCACTGGGTTTCAATAGATTCACAATATTTTGAGTTCTCCTTCTCCCTCCTGCTCGCTCTCCCTCTTCCTTCCCCCCTTCCTGTTCCTCCCCTCCTCCTTCCCCTCCCTTTTCTTCTCCTTCCCCCTTCCTCCCACTCCCCCTTCCTTCCCTTCCCCTCTCCCTCTCTTCTCTTATTTTCTCTTGATTTTTGCCTCAAGATATGAGTTCTCAGGGACTGCTCTAGCACTATGCCTTCCTTCCTGCTGCCACTGATGGTTATAGCCTTACTCTCTGACTCCATAAGCTCCCAATAAACTCTTTCTTCTATAAAGTACCTTGGCCATGGTGCCCCTTCACAGCTACAGAAAATTTAACTGAGATAAACAGCAAAGCTGTTCACAGACTAGAGGTAAATACTCACTCAGTATGAGGAAGAAAAAACAGAGAAACCCTTCTTTTATTCCTGACAGATGAGAAAGCTGTCACTGAGCCAAATGAACAAACAGTCACTATACCTTCAGATGAGATTAGGGTAGCTGATGGAGAGCATGAAGCCTTAAGAGTCAGGAATGCATCATTTACCCAAGGCTGAGGCTGAGGAAAAACAAAAATGTTTCTTTGTCTCCTCCATGCTTCTATAATTGTCAAGCATGAGGAAGAAAACAGGAAAAAGTCAATATATTGCTTAGAATGGGGCAGAAACCCCAAAAGATGTTTTCTTTGTGATGCATGCCAAGAGGTTATACTAACCAAGAATTATATGAAAATTATATAAAACAAATTCTTTGATTGCTATTCTAACATTATGTATTGCAGAAAGATTTTCAAGGCTGCTAATGAATTGAGTGAAACTGTAACAAAACACAAACATATCCTATTGTTTACATGAGTTTACTCAATTCTCCTTATAAATAACTAGAGGGAAGCAAGCCCATGTTTAAGCATAAGTAAAACATGACAGCATTTATTGTTCTCTGAATGCTTTGTGTTTAAAAAATTATGAAATATGCAAATATACAAGAACAAAAATCTGTGTCCAAAGAAAATTATCAGCAGAATCAAATTAAATATGATACCGACATATGTAAAATCAGGAAAGAAATATAGACATATGCTAAATATGCTAGAGAAAGGGTATGTGATATACAAAGTGTATGGGAGATTTCAGCAGATACAAAGAAAATTTAATAAAGATCCAAACAGAAAAGATGGAAATGAAAAAGAATAGCAGATGAAGACTATGTCAGTGAACTCATCAATATATACAACTACTAAGACAAGAATGAGCAAATGTCATTCTGGTTCAAGAGTTGTCATATAAACCAGATCACAGTCTTAGGTATGTGAAGTGGTTTCATTTTTTCTTCCAATAAGTATTTCTTATTTCAAAAGGAAAATAGAAAAAAAAGAATAGACGAAAGATGTTTAGATACCATAAGAAAATAACTTTCTGAAAGTAAGAAAAGTTATGGAACAAGTATATCCAAAATCATATAAAAGTATGAATAAGTTAAATGTCTTCCTCAATCTCTCTCTCTCTCTCTCTCTCTCTCTCTCTCTCTCTCTCTCTCACACACACACACACACACACACACACACACCACCACCACCACCACCACCACACACCACTTTTTACCACAATTTTCACACTTTTTCTCTCATTTTCTCTCACACACATAGAAAAATGCAGACACTCTCATTCTAAATATAACATAATAAAAGCATTTAGAATTAAAGATACAGGAAACTAATTAAAGGTTACCAGATATGATGTCTCATATTAAGAAACAAAAACAACATTCTTTTTATAAATGCCAGGCCCTTTGCCAGAAATTGTTATGTAAATCAGAAGGCAAATTAAAAAAAAAAAAAACTTACATTGAGAAAAAACAAATGAAAAGTAACTTGGAAAAGACTTTCCTACCCAGATGCCCTTCAACAGAGGAATGGATATAGAAAACGTGGTACATCTCCACATTGGAATACTACTCAGCTATCAAAAACAATGAGTTTATGAAATTCATAGGCAAATGGATGGAACTGGAAAATATCATCCTGAGTGAGGTAACCCAATCACAGAAAAACACACATTGTATGCACTCCTTGATAAGTGGCTATTAGCCCAAATGCTCAAATTGCCCTAGATGCACAGAACACATGAGACTCAAGAAGGATGACCAAAATGCGAATGCTTCACTCCTTCTTTAAAAGGGGAGCAAGAATACCCTTGGGAGGGAATAGGGAGGCAAAGTTTAGAACAGAGGGAGAAGGAACACCCATTCAGAGCCTGCCCCACATGTGGCCCATACATATGCAGCCATCAAACTAGGTAAGATGGATGAAGCAAAGAAGTGCAGGCTGACAGAAACTGGATGTAGATCTCTCCTGAGAGACACAGCCAGAAAATGGCAAATACATAGGCAAATGAGAGTAGCAAATCACTGAACTGAGAACGGGACCCCCATTGAAGGAGTCAGAGAAAGGACTGAAAGAGCTTGAAGGGGCTTGAGACCCCATATGAACAACAATGCCAACCAACCATAGCTTCCAGGGACTAAGCCACTAACCAAAGACTATACATGGAATGACCCTGGGCTCCAACTGCATAGGAAGCAATGAATAGCCTAGTAAGAGCACCAGTGGATGGGGAGGCCCTTGGTCCTGCCAAGACTGAACCCCCAGTGAACGTGATTGTTGGGGGGAGGGCGGTAATGGGGGTAGGATGGGGAGGGGAACACCCATAGAGAAGTGGAGAGGGAGGGTTTAGGGGGATGTTGGCCCGGAAACTGTGTAAGGGAATAACAATTGAAATGTAAATAAGAAATACCCAAGTTAAAAAAGATGGAGGAAAAAAAAACTTACCTACCAAAAGCCTGTGTGCATTTCCAAGACCTTTGACATATATGTTTCAGATAGAACAAACAAAACAAACCCTATCCCCTCATTCCTCCCACCCCCACCTCCGCCAAATTGGGCCAGCTTCACCATCAACATTGGTGCTATTTAAGATGCTAAAAGAAGCTTAAGTAGGTATTACCTCTGCAGACTATGAAAAAGTTACAATGTATTGCATTTAGTAGAGACAAGAAAAGAATGAAAGGAATGAAAGTCAACTGCCAGTCTAAAACTTACAAAATACACGTGTAAAACTTATAGAATATATTTAAAAGATTATAGATTTCTGAGTATTTATAATATAGTAAACCCTGTGCTATTGTATGTAAAACATAGAAATAAGTCTCAGTAAAACAAAATAAATGTACAAAACAAACAGTTCAAAGTACTGAGGAACACTGAGTAGATATATTCTTCCCTACTATTTTTTCTTTTTCTTTTATTTTTTTTCCACAGCTACTATCTTATTCAGATAGTGGTCTCATTACACATGGTACAAGAACATTCAAATAAGAACTCAGATTGGAATTTAAAGATTGCTCTTCAAACACCATATACAAGAATGCCACGTTTGCCTATGATCTCTCTGATATAAAACCACATCTATACCTCAGTGGCCACCAAACCTTTCAGCACAGCTTCCTTAACTGTAAGGTGTTTGAAGCTACCCATTTTAGCACTTTGAATTATTTTTTCATGCTCTAAATACAACTCAACCTTGGCATAGCGCCAAAGTGTAGCCAATCGAGGTTTCAAGTAAGTCAAGGCATCGGCCACCATCGACGGTGCTTTCTCTTCGAGGTTGTGGATGAACTTGACCATGGTCTAAGGTGGAAGGTACGTCTCCCCAAACCACCTGCTGAATGACCCTGCTATTTTTCAAAAGCAACTTTCTTTTCCTCTTCTTCCTGCTCCTTCTAATCCTGATTCTCCAACTCCTCCACCCTCTTCTTCATCTTCCCCTTCTCCTCCCCTTCCTGCTTTAAATCCCACACAGAATCACACATAGAATTGAGGTGGAAGAATATAACAAAGTAGAAAACATGGACTCAAACATACAAATGCCTTGCATATCTTAAAAAACAAAACAAAACAAAACATAATGTAGAAATGGCAACCTGATAAGACAGAATTTTAAGTTAGTCGACTGTTCCAGACAAGCACCACAGAAAAAGCTGTGACCTGGACTAGAGAGATAATTTAGTGTTTAGGAGCATGTGTTTTTCTTTAGAAGACCCAAATTCATTTCAAAACATCCACATCAAGAAGTTTATAAACACCTTCAATTCCAGTTCTAGGGGACCTAATGCTATCTTCTGATATTTAAGAAAATTACACCATAATATCGATAGAAAAGCTCTTGCTCTTGCCTTCTTGCTCCCTCTCTATTCCCTTGCCCCTTCCCCCCACCTCTCTCTCCATTCCCTTCCCCCCTTTCTCCATGTGTTCCTGGCTGGCCCCTCCTCCTCCTCCTCCTCCTCCTCCTCCTTCCTTCCCCCTTCTTCTTCTTCTTCTTCTCCTTCTTCTTCTTCTTCTTCTTCTTCTTCTTCTTCTTCTTCTTCTTCTTCTTCTTCTTCTTCTTCTTCTTCTTCTTCTTCTTCTTCTTCTTCTCGTTGTTTTTGTTCTTGTTCTTCTTGTTCTTGTTCTTCTTGTTCTTGTTGTTGTTCTCCTCCTCCTTCTCCTTTCCTCCTCTTTCTTTCCTCCTCTTCCTGTTCCTCCTCTTCCTCTTCCACTTTCACTTCCTCCTCCTTCTTCCCCTCTGCTCTCTCTCTAAACCTCTCTCTCTCTCTCTCTCTCTCTCTCTCTCTCTCTCTGCCTTTCTCTGCCTCTATTACCCTTTCATTTCCCCTACCTATGCCCTGCCTACCCTCTATTCTATACTAAAATAATTGATAGAAAAAAGACAACATGTTGCAACCTTTTTGTATGAAGTTACACTCAGAAGTTTATAATATTGAATGTATAGAGTTGAAGAGAGAAAATAAAATTGATCTACAACATTATTTCTGAATTTCAGAAATAATTTAAATATCAAATAAAGGAAACAATTTATAAAAATAAACAGGAAATGAAATTAAATTTAGACCCTGGTTCTAAGAAATAAAAGTGAATTTAGCCTACAATACTGTTAAAATTGACACTCAAGATTATTAAAAAATTGAGATAATTCACAAATAAACTCCATTAAAAATAATAAATAGTAGACATTACTATTGATCATGATATCAAAGCTAATGACAGGTTAAATAAGCAAATAAATATTACAATCATGGTTGATAACATAGAGGAATACTATTTTCCAACAGTAAACACTCACCCAGCTCTGTCACTATGAAATAGAATGTTTCAATGTGCCATGATCATTGTAAATAGAAAACAAATATAATTGAAAAATTTTTGCAGTCTCTGAAGATGCTTTGGCTGACTATAAAATTTTAACTCCTTTTCCTACATTTATTCAAATTTTAATGCATTTTTCACTATCAAGCAATGTTCTAGACTTTCATTTTTATTTGCCCCCCCTCACTCCATTTTAAGACTTATTTGTTTCCTCTTTTTGTTTTGCTTTGTTTTTTGTTTTTTTTTTTTTAAATTTCTACTCTAATCTTGAGAATATTTTGGATTTATCTTAATTTTTAAGAAGCTTTTATGTCCTCATTTCTGAATCTTCTTTTTTTTTTTTAAATACTGGTTATTTTATTTGTTTACATTTCAAATGTTATCTCCCTTCCCAGTTTCCACTCTGAAAACCCCCTATCCCAATCCTCCCCCCTCCTTCTATAAGGTTGCTCCTCCACCCACCCACTCACTCATGCCTCACCAAGGTAACATTCCCTTACACTGGGGCATCAAGCCTTCATAGGACCAAGGGCTTCCCCTTGCACTGATGCCAGATAAGGCCTATCCTCTGCTACACATGCAGCTGGAGGCATGGGTCTCTCCAGGTATATTTTTTTGGTTGGTGGCTTAGTCTCTGGGAGCTCTGTGAAGTCTGGTTGGTTGATGTTATTGTTATTCCTATGGGGTTACAAACAACTTCAGGTCCTTCAGTCCTTCCCCTAACTCTTCCATTGGGATTCCCATGCTCAGACCGATTGTTGACTATAGGCACCCTCATCTGTACCAGTAGGGCTCTGGCAAAGCCTCTCAGGAGACATCTATATCAGGTTCCTGTCAGCAAGCACTTCTTGGCATCAGCAATAGTGACTTGGTTTCGTGGCTGCATATTGGACAGATCCCCAGATAGGGTAGTCTCTGGATGGCCTTTCCTTCAGTCTCTGCTCCACTCTTTGTCCCTGTATTTCTTTTAGACAGCAGAAATTCTGGATTAAAATATTGAGAAGGGTGGGTGGCCCTATCCCTCAACCAGGGCCTGTTCCTGAGTTTTTTTTTTTTGTTTTTTTTTTTTGTTTTGTTTTTTTTTTTTTTTTTGTTTTTTGTTTTTTTTTTTTTTTTTTTCGGAGCTGGGGACCGAACCTTAGGGCCTTGAGCTTGCTAGGGCGCCTCACGCTGAGCTAAGTCCCCAAGCCCTGTTCCTAATCTCTGGGTATGTGTACTATAACTGACGCCAGTTGTAGGGTTAATGTGGGGTCCTGCGTCCATTCCACCTTGGCTTCTTGGGGAGGCAGGACATGGGAAGTTTGAAGCCATGGACAGGGCTCTGGAGGGTGAGGAAGTACAGTTTGAGTGTGAGACACCGCTGGAGCTGCCTTGGGCATCCCAGTAACTACAAGGAGGCCCAGGTCATCTGGTTCTCAGGCTCTTGGGCATCCACGTATCCAGACATCACTGGGATGCCATGGAAGAGCTGGAATGGAGTCCTCCCCAACCCCAGTGGGCTGGATCTAGCCCAGGGCCAGGGAGAAGGAGGGGAGAGTTCTCTGGTCCTGCAGGGAAGAGTCTTTGGCTTGATGGTGGTGGTGGCAGTGGCTGGGGAAAGCAGGGAGGCTTTTTTTCTGGAGATTAGAAGGCAGCTCGATAGGTGCAGGTCTTCTCTGTCGCTCCCCACAGAAGATCTTGCTGAAAAGAGACAGTCTGTGGTTTAAAGACATTTATTGTCATGGCAGAAAGTGGATGAGTAAAACCATACCCCACTTCTCAGAGTGGACCTGAGATTAAATACCTTTTGCAGGGAGGAGTGTCTGGGAAGAAAATGTTATTGGCTAAGCCTCCAGGCCTTTGGGTACCTGATTATGACAGAGATCTGTCTTGAGCCTATGTTACCTGTGGTGATGTCCTCTACCTGTAGAGGGGCTTGGAGTGTTGCCCTTACATGACTGATGGCCACAAATCTATGCAGGGCTGTGGCTATTGACCGGCCTGGTTTCCTGGGAGTCAGGTGAAATGCCTACCTTTCCTTTCAAGGTCACCGGGGTTTCAAACCTCCTCCACCAGGAACCAGGATACCTTTCACAGTTCCACAGATATGTGTTCTACAGGTTCTCCCTCCCCTTTGTTCAGTATTTAAGCTAATGTCATAACCAGTTGGGTTGTTGGGTCCTGGGAGTCTCTTGCTTTCCTGGCATCTGGGACTTGCCCCATTGTTACACACCTCTGCTCAATTTCCTGACCCTCTGTACATCTCCCCGTCTCTTCCTACACCTTATCCTACCCCTTTTTTTTCTTCTCCCACTACTCTATTCCTCTCAAGTCCCTACCACCCTCTACCTCCTGTGATGACTGTATGAATTTCAAGACATAGCTTTGCAAATATTTTAACTATGCTTTTGAAATATCACTAAGAAAATTATATGCCTTGTTGAATGAATTGAATCTAGAGAGGGAATAAAATACATAAGAGGTGACTTAGGGACTTTTATGAAAGAGTTAATCCTGAAAAGTAAACATTATCCAAACAAACAAGCACAGCAAGAAAGATCTCCCCATTGATGTGGATGATAATTCAACAATAATGAGTTAGGGTAAGTATGCTGAAGGGTACTGTACGTTCTAGGGTTGGTAAAGGTCTTTTGCAGTTACTATAATATCTAAACTGTCAGCAACTGTTATTGTTTAACAAAAGGCTAAGACACACAAATACCTAACCAAAAGGCAGGAAGTCCGGGTGATGCATTCACAGGGAGAAAACCTGTGAAATAAATCAATATGGAATGGGTGGAAGAAATTGTTTTACATGCTTGATCAGCATCATTGCACAGTGATTGAGTGTACATGAATTACTACTAACTGAAAAGTTCCTGCAACTGAACAAAAACAAGGCTTCTGTCTTACCTATTTCACACCAAGCAGGGTGTGTTAGATTATATATGTCAGTGTTTTATATGTATAACATTCTTATCTTCATGGTTTTAATTTGAGACTAAATTTTAATTTGAGTTGACCACTAGTATTGTAGTCAGTCATCAAAGAAGATTTTTATTTGGCATTTATTCTAATCTGTGCCATGTGAATTTACTCTCTCTCTCTCTCTCTCTCTCTCTCTCTCTCTCTGTGTGTGTGTGTGTGTGTGTCTGTGTGTGTGTGTGTGTGTGTGTGTCTCGTGTGTGTGTGTGTGTGTGTGTGTGTGTGTGTGTGTGTGTGTGTGTGTGTATGCACATGCACACCAGAGTACACATATGGAAGTCAAGATATCCTGGAAGTCAATTGTCTTCTACCATTCATGCCCTAGAGACTGAACTCAGATTGTGAGGCTTTACTGCATGAAACCTTACTTGATGTGTGATCTTGCTGACCAATGCCTATGTCTATTTATACATAGGATATTAAACTGGAAGAAAAGATGAACAAATAACATATAAGGGAAGAAAGGCACCGAGCTAAGTACAGCTATATACCTCAAAAGTACATGTGAGGTACCATAATTTTGTACCAGAGTATTAGGATTGGAAGGAACTTAACTGTTTTTATTTTGTATTTCATATGGCAAAACAGAAAAGCCTCTCAATATCATATTGTATGCACATAAATCATCAGCATAAGAAAATATTCTCAAAGTATGTGGTAATGGATTTTTCACAGTCAAAGGTGGTTAAAGAAAGAAGCAAGCAGGATTCTGAGGTAATATTTTGAAAGACCTCAGAGGTTTGGCTTTCGTGGCCTCTAGCCTGCAAATAAAAGAACCCTGTGATAGTTTGAATAAGAATTTCCCCCATAGGCTCATATATTTGATTGCTTATTTACCAGGGCATGACAATATTTGAAAAGATTAGAAGGACTGTGGACTTTGATGTTTCAAAAGCCTTTGCCAAGCCTAGTCTCACTCTCTGTCTCTCTGTCTGTCTCTCTCCTAGTGGATCAGGACATAGATATCAGCTACTTCTCCAGCACCATGACTAGTCTGTTGAAATATTCACCATTATGATGATACTGGAATTTAATCTCTAAAAAGTAACTGAGATTCAACTAAATGCTTTTTAAAGTTTTTCTCATAAGAGTTACCTTGATTATGGTGTTTCTTTGCAGCAATAGAAGAGTGACTCAAACAACTTCTAGATCTTTCGCAACCAAAGGCTCCATCAGAAGCAAACCACTCTCTATATCATTTGGCCCTCTCTCTGGTGCCATTCATGTAAAGATGAACTAAAATTGCCTGCTTTCTTTGGATTGAAACATTTCTTTTTAGAGAAAGGCAGGAGCTCATGAAACTTATAGCAAAAACTGTTCAGAATCTTGGGAGATTTAGTAAGTCCCCTCCCTGCCTATGAAACATAAAATTGCAGAGAGTGGGAAGACACTCTTCAGTGAAGTTGTCCATTAATTGGGTAGGGAACTTCCAGGATGTAGATTTTGATTAATCATCTGTAGAGGGATGGGTCCTTAACTGATTCAGTTGACTTTCAGCCACCCACGCTTCATAACACTTCTTCTATGGCCTTGTAAACATCCCCCAGTAACCTGGTTAAAGAAGCTAGACTTGATTAAGATCATTTCTTTGGTCTGTCCTCTGTGCCTTTGTGGAGTTGGTAGACATTTGTTAACATTTCAAGGGAAAGTCATAGAAAGCTAGAAATAAATCTGACATGTCAGAAAGCCACGAGGGGATGATTTAAATCAAAGCAGGGCCCTGAGCAAGGTTGAGAAACTTTTCTTAGAAGTTACTCATGATCATGAGCTAAATTTTACCTCAGCATAAAATCTCAGCTTGCATAGCACTGTTCTATAACAGGACTTTGAAACACTAAAAGAAAAAGTGGCTCGTTAATATCTTCATATCTGTTGGAGAAAGAAACAAGTCTTCTCTGGAGAAGCCATTTACAATTGGGAAGGGACATTTTCTCACAGACTAATTTTAAGATCTGTGGCTTTGTCACTCTAGGAAGCATAATAAGTCACAAGAGAATAGTCACCAAGCAGACAACCAGAGAAGACAACCAAATCACACTCATACAACTTAAGATATTACTGCCATGGTGAAAAATAGTGTAAAAGAGGCCGTGGTCTTGGCCCAGTATATCTACTGAATTATATTCAATTACAGATCATGGATAGTTTTAAACACTAAGCCTATACTGCATATGTGTGAACATTGTCCTTGTCATTATAACCTAAGTGATAAATTATCACTGCTATTTATGTAGATGGCACATTTTGTTGGGTAGTGTGAGAAACTTGAAGATGATAAGAAGTATACTGATGGATGTGTTCTGTGTAAGCAGTGTCCAGAAATTTATGCAAGGACATTAAGCATCCTCAGACTGTGTTATTCACAAGTATCCAGGAAATTACCTGTAGCATAGAGGAAGGAATGACTATAGGTAAAGACTAGGAAACCAATGAATAAAAAACTGAAAGTAGATTAAAAATCACAATAGATCAGGATAGTAACAATGACAGACATACTGATACAAATTAGAAAGCATCTAAGGTAGGTAGGAAAAACATAAAAAGTGCAAAGAGAAAATAAACAAGAGTAAATTCTATGAGAAATAATGATAGAGAAATATTTTACCTTCTTAATCTTTCACATTGTACAATAGATCACATAGCTGAACTATCAGATATTTATTACTTACAGTTGTGGTTCCTGGAATCCCCAAATGGTGCTGACAAATCCAGACAGAGGAGTGAGGGGCAGAGAGACTATGCCCTATTGATGTCTCCTATCTCTATAACCTCATCTAAACCCAATTTCCTCTCACATTGCTTCTTCTCTACATACTATGTTAGTCATAATTAGAGATTCTGGCTATGAAACTGGAAGGCAGGAGAGATATGTCACAGCAGAAATTGTGTCTCTCTCTTGTATGATATATACAAGTGTAGTCACATGTGTGTATAGATCTGTTTGCATTTGCAGCACATGTGGAAAACAGAGGTTGATGTTGAATGTGAAATGCCTTCTTCAATGGCTTCTTCTCTATTATTGTTGTTGTTGTTGTTTTGATATAGGGTCTCTCACGGAATCTGGAGCTTGTCATTTTAGTTTGACTGACTATCGAGGATCTGGTGATACAGATTCAGGTTGCTATGCACAAATTTTATGTTGGTCTTCAGGATCTGAACCTAAAGCTACAGGTTTGCACTGCAAACACTTTACCCAAAGAGTTATCACACCTTACACACAAAATAAGAAATTTTATGAATTTATACAATATACTAATGTGATGGATTCAGGAAAGAAACTCTCATTAAAAAATAACTTTATAAGAACTATTATAGTTACACATAGTTTACAAAGATAAAAATATTTAAAACTAACAAAGTAGACAAATGACCTCAAAAGTCAAAAAAATTGCAATGTTTTCTGCTTAACACAAATTATAGGAATCAGATAACCAAGAATGAGCCTGTTAATACATCAAGGAAACTCTCTTGTCAATCTAGAATTGTTTATCTGCCAGAAGAATCTTTTGTTATTGACGGTAAGATAAATACCTTTCCAGAGGAGCAAACGCAGTCCTCCATCAAACAATGTTTTCTATTGAAATCCTAAGGATGTGGTTCAGGTGAAATACAAGTAATCCCAGGGGAGTATCAGAGAAGCAAGAATGAATGATAGACAAAACAGGAATATCTGATCCACCGTAGACAAACTTACACGTACTGGAAAAAATGATACTTGCTTTAAAATATACAGATCTAAAGCAACAAAATGAAACACATGACATTGGTGTCATGCAATCAGAGTTGATGATGTCTAGTGATCTTATGTATATTAAAAAAAAACCAGAAATGGAAGAAGAAATAGAAAATCAACACTACCAAAAAGAAACAGTAAAGAAACGGACTTAAAGAGCAAAGTTAATTTAGATCTTAAGACGTAAAGTAACTGAAAGAATAAAAAATGCAGCTAAGAAGTCAGAAGTTTAAAAAAGCCCTAAATACCTCAAATTCCAGACCCTGCCCTCTACCTGTACTACCTGATCATAAAGTTAGATTAAAATCTTAAATAATAATCTTGAAAAGCAGGAAGCTTCTCCCAGGAACTGATGGACCATAAAGTAAACAATCTTGAGAAACAGGAAGCTCCTCCTTGTGATTTTTCACTGGTATTCTCGACATTTTCCAATGATGCCCTCCCTACCCGCTGGGGTTGAGGTTTCTTCCTTTAAATTCCCCTTGTCTTAGTTACTGGGGGGTGGAACTCCCACTGCCCCTGCATGGGTTCCTATCAATAAACCTCATGTTTATTACAGCAAGGACGGTCTCACGTGAGTTCTTGGGGGGTCGCATCATCCCGAGACTTGAGTGAGGGTCTCCCTGCTCCGGGGGTCTTTCAGTAACAAACAAAGAAAGAAATTAAATGATCTCCAAACCAAGGGGAAGCAAACATACAGACATTTTAGTGCAAGTAGGGCAATATTAAAGTGATCAAGGCAGGTCAGAGGCCACAGGGAGGACCTGCTACAGCTGCTTTGTTAAATAGACATGCCAAACTGTCTTTTAAATCTTTATGTATATTCCCTTAGCCTAGCGGTCCTCTCAGACTTGGTCAGAGAAGTTTTCTTTTGGAAATATTTATCTCACTATTCTATGTCAAAAAGCCCTGTGGTTTCAACTTATTGTTTCAAATCCAGATATGGCCTTCTACTTCCTTCTGTGGGAAAACCTTGAGTCCGATCTCCTACAGGTGATTGGCAGAATTATTTCTATATGGCTTAGCACTGAAGTCCCCATTTCTCAGCTGGCTGAAGGTTCCTGGGTCCTTCTTTATGTAGTGGACCCTTCTCTCCCTTATGTTCTGGATATTTTCATTTCCTTCGCTCTCCCATCCTTCCTCCCATTTCCAGGCAACAAAGGCCTTTTTTTTAATGACTCCTATAACCAGACTATGCCTATCTTCAAAGCCCAAAGTCATTTCTCTACCTCAGTGCTTCCGACTTCAAATCTTTTGCAAAATGCTTTCTGCCAAAGAAAGGCAACAATGAAATTTTACATTGGAATGCAGGTATTTGGAGAGTCATTATTCTATCCTCTTTTACTTAGACAGTGTTAATGTTATTAACTTTCATGCAAATGTCTCTGAACTGCATCCCTGTAGCGTGCATACAGTATTAACCTGCCATATAAAACCATTCCATGTTTTTTCTAGCAACCCATTTGCTTGTCTCTTCCAACTCTTTAGAAAAGCACTGTAGGAAGCTCCCCTGGGAACAGCTGAGGTAGAGAGCCTTTCATACATCAAATTCTTTCCATCTCTGATTCTGTAAGTCACTCACTCAGAATGAATGCTTGTGTTTTTATGATGCTTAAATGGAAGGTTTATGTCATTTCTCTCTTCTATTTCTGCCTTATTTCAGACAACCTATTTTGGTATGTTTTTGTTTTCACTGAAATCTAAGCAAAATTGAAATTGACAGTAAAATTGCAAACTCCAAAGCACCACTGGCAATGAGGGAGGGCTGTCACTTGTAGAAAGCTTTGAAAATAAAGTCTCTGGCAAATTGAGAACCCCATTAGCTAACTGGACTTGGATAACATTTTCTTTACTGACATTTGATTGCTTGTCTTTATTTATATGCTTCATTTTCCCCTTATTTGTCTAAAAGGTAAGTTGATGATTGAAGAGGCCAGTATTTTTCTGACCATACTGAAACACTAAATAACTGAAATTTGAAGATAACCTTCCCCAAGAACCTATGCTCAGTAGCAAAAGCCAATAGGGACAATGTCAATTGATTTGAGAGCTCAGTGGCCATCAGTCTCTGCCCTTGCAAATTATCAGCTCCCTGGATCTCCGTATATCCTGTTACTTTCATGGAATAATATTTTTTGAGAATTCAAAATGTAAGAGCCACTTAAATTATTGCCTGGTCTCCCTTCTTACTCAACAATTCTTCAAAGACTGGCAGCTTTCTTATGTTAGCAAATATGCCTGAAAGAATATGAAAAATAAATTAACAGATGTGTAGGAGATGAGTCTGTTAGTAAACTGTTTACCACATGAACAGGTGAAATTGAATCAGTTGCCTAAAAACCATGTAAAAATTTGGACACAGGCCTGGAGAAATGGCTCAGTACCATCCAGTGCCTCTGGCCTTCATAGATATCTGCACAGATACAAACACACACATACACACACACACACACACACACACACACACACACACACACACACACACGCCCGCCCGCACGCACGCACGCCCGCACGCACGCACGCACGCACGCACGCACGCACGCACGCACTCACGGAGGCATACATCATGCCCTCACATGATAAGAACAACAAAACCAGGAAATCAATAGCCACTGAAGTTAAGCAATATCATCAACATTATTCAAGAGTTAAAACTAGTTGGTTTGATTCCAAAGTAGTTAATACTAAGTTGGGGATTGCTGTACTCTATTTCGTTGGTTATCCCAATTTGAAGGCATATATCCAATAAATTGCAATGACATGTAACATAGTAGCTTATTATTATGTGATTTGCTTGATGATACAACTTATGGTGATAATTCTTTAAAGATCAGACTTATGATCGAGGTGCAGATGGTTCTGTTCAGAGGTGAATGGATACCTGGCCTGTTTTCTCTCATGAGATCTTTTGGTAAATTTCATTTTATCTTATGTTTTACAATGATTTTCTTTTGGGGGTGGTTGGGACGACCCATGTACATTTTTTCCATAGTTGACCAGGAATTAGTTAGTGACTGGGCATCCAACAGCAGCTTTGCACCTTCAGATTCCCTATGTGACTCTGTTGTTGTCTTTCTATGAAAAGTATATTTTGCTTGTTCACATTAGTCTTTGCATGAATCAGAAACGAGGGTGATGGAAATGTTGAATATTAAGTTGTCAAGTAATTTAAACCGATTTTTTCTTAAATTCCTCTCTTTGAAATGTTATAGCCATTGTTTGTCCCAGCAGAAGCAATTGCTTGATGTATCAAGTGGACCCTTTTAATTTTCTCTCCAAATGCTTCCTTCTTGTAAAGGGAAAGCAGTTTGGTCTCCCCTAAAAATACTCTTCCTTAGTCAAAGGGAGAGCAAACTCAATACAAGTGTATGGGTACCTTCTATTTAATTGGAGAGATTATATGCTTGAAAGACATTTTTTAAGAGCTTTGACATTTTCATTGAGAATTCCAAGAAGTCCAGGGTTTCTGAGTAACACACTAGTCATCAAAACAAGAACTTTTCCTGTAGGACTCAAAGTCATTTTGAATTCTGTGAAAATGTCAATAAGACATTTAATGTATTTGTTACTATTTATATTCTTCAAAATATTTAATTTATCATAAATTGTGTGTGTGTGTGTGTGTGTGTGTGTGCCTGTGTGCGTGTGTTTCTCCACAAAAGAGTGCATGTACCCACTTAAACCAGAGACATTGGATCCCCTGGGGCTGTAGTTATAGGAAGTTATGTTCTGCTCAGTGCTGAGCGCTCGGAAGTAAACATGTGTCCTCTGGAAGAGCAATAAGTACTTCTAACTGCAGAACTCTCTCTCCAGACACTCATCTCATTTTTGAATGAGTCATAAAATGAAGCAGTTTGTACTATAAAGGGTCAGTCTGATTTACCCTGTTTTCTAATGAAAGAGAGGGCAGGGAAGTGTGTTTTGGGGTGGATCTAGCAGGAAGAAAGGGAGAGCAAACAGTAATCAACTATATTGTAAAAAAATCTATGTTTTATAAAAATACATTTTTACATGTATGTGTGTATTTGCATATATATATACATATATATATATATGCACATGTCATATGGGTGGCTGAGGCCAGAACACAAAGGAAGATTCCTCTGAGCCAGTATTACAGGGAGTTGTAAGTAACCATGTGGATGCATGTATGCAAATGTTGGATTCTTTGCAAGAGCAGCAAGTGCTCTCAATCAGTGAACCATTTCTGCAACCCCCTTGAAAATACAGATTCATTCCTTTTTTTAAGGAGTATATTTCTGTAACATTCTTCATTCTATTTCTGAGAAGAAAGGCGGCTTTTGGGGGATAATGGCAGTCTCTTTGCTGTCCCTATTCAGTCATCAAACCTTTTAAAGAACTAGTAACATCATTGTGTATCAAATGCAATACACCTGTAACATACGTATTTCACACAGAAGACAACTTAACATTTATACCATACTAGGCATTAAAGATTTGGTACAAAAAGTATTTTATTAGAAATAAACTCATTTTTAAAGGATATTCTGTAGAGTCAAGTGTTTCTTTACACTGTCTTGGTTTGGAACCTGAAAGACTCAGGTCCTTACCTTGGTGTTTAGTATGTTGTCCTATGGTGAGTTTCACTCCTAATTTCTTCTTTTCATAGACAAAAGGCTTCTTCACACACTTTTGATCATCTACAGTGTGGGATCAGAATTGGGAACAAGGTGGACAGCTATATTTGCAGGCCATTTCATAATGTCCAAGGTTCCATCGTTCTGGTGATCAGTAGTTTTTATGTACATATACAGTTGCCAGTCAAGAGAGCATTCAAGGCTCCTTCTTGTGCCTGCCTTGGCAATTTTTGTATGAAAACAGGAAAATACTTTCAGAGACTGAACAACTAATCAAAAAGCATACATGGGCTGAACTTAGTCTCTTATACATATGCAACATGTGTGTACCTTGGTCTTTATGTGGGTCCTCCTTCAACTGGAGCAGGGACTGTCTCTAAAGCTGTTGCCTGTCTGTGGATCCCATTCCTCTAACTGGGCTACCTTGCCTTGTCTCAGTGAGAAAGGTTATGCAAATAATTGATGTGCCAGAATTTGGGGATAACCATAGGGTGCCTTCACCCTCTCAGAGGAGGACAGAGGGAGGGCCTGTGTGAAGGGGAACTAGGAGGAAGGGGGTCATAGATTGGAATGTAAAGGGAATGAATAAGTAAATAATGGGAGATAAAGGAAGTAGCCATTCACCAGATAGCTTATCTAGATTTGCCACTGCTTTAAAATAGTTAATCTGAGGTTTTAGAAGTCTTTAAAATGACTTTTCAAAATGTGGGTAGGTAGGCCTTCATTTGATTACAAACAGTTTCACACATATCATTTACAAACGAAGATACCGGTTGCCAGTTACATCAGGGATGAATTCTCTGTGTAGAGACCATTTGCTGTACCTCAGTAAGGGAAGAAAGATATACAGAATTATGTATGGTTAGTTAGACATTAGAATACTCCTCTGTTATACACATGTTCCCCGTTATCTTGACTCTACTACCATAAGGAGTTATGGGACTTGAAAAGCATTCCACTGAAACCTGGCTTTATTGCCCTTCAAATGGTGTCCATTGTCACTTCTTTATATATGTACTGTGTTCCCACACAGCTGGCGGGAACTGTCAGTCACTCCAATCACTAGATACAACTCTCAGCGGCAGACACTCTGAATTTGTCCTGGGGGAAGCAGCCTCAGCAGCAAGGGTTGCTGAACAGTCGTTGAACTTGGCATGGCTGATTTCAAAGTGGCCAAAGGTCTCCATGGATGTCTGGTTATTTCTCACTTTCATTCGCTTGAAAAAAAAATGCTACTTTTTAAAAAATTAAGTCATCAAAATTTGTAAGGTTGTCATCTTTATATCAAGACAGCAATATGTCTTTGTCTAGAGTTTCTTTTCTGACATGGATAATTTTGTGTTCATGACTGGGGCACATTTTCTTTTCAAATACTTGGACAGAGAAATCTTCCCCTCCCACTCCTTTTCCCTCCTACTCTCACTTCCTTTCCCACTTCTTTCCTTACTCTCTGCTGAAGATGCATTGTTGACAAAATCCAGAGTTGATGCTACAGACAGGAAAGAGGGAAGCCCAGGGAGAGGCACTGCTGACTGTGAAGTTCCTCTTTAGGAGCACCTGGGACTGCCTGCGGAGCCAGCAAGTCGGAATGTGATATGCCGAACAGGTCACGATGAAAAAAAGAAAAAAGACACCTAGTAAAATTTATCTCAGGAATTTTCATCACGGAGGGGACAATTTTATGGTAGCACAAGGCCACATGCTGAGACAGCATACCTAAAGTTTTGCTGTTGTGATAAAATTCTTACACATGCATATATGTATTTATGGTCTTATTTATTTGCACTGCTATAGATAAATTCAGTGCTTTGTGCACATCAAGTACATGTTAGAACATTGAGTTTTATCCCTGGCAAAATTCTTAATTGTTTCTAAGAAGGGACTCTTCATTTTCCTTATACTTATGGCCCACATATTATAAAATTATGTGCCCAATTTAGCTTTATTAAACCATCAGAGATGTACACAGTCATGCCATTAATGGGGTTTAGGTTGTCATTAGTTCCTCCATTTAGTGTAGTAGTAAAGACCCACATTCCCAAGCCCCAGCAATGCTTGTTAGTACATGTGACTAACTGTTCCCACACAGGCTGGAAACATCTGAATCTGACATGAGGAGAGAAACAGGTTTAAATTTTAATCTCAGGAGTCTATGTAAATAGACTTTGCCCGCAGGAGTCTATACAACTTAATACAGCAGGACTTTGGTAAGGAGTGAAAGGGTTCAACTTTGTTAAGATGAGATTACACCAGAGATTCTAAAGGGCTTCTGATATCCTGTACCATAATGGATGGAACTGCCGCTTTCATCACACTTTGAGGAAACAAAAGAAATGAAGCTGCTATTATGAAAATTCTGATTCTGACTCAAGGATTGTCATATGAGGAAATGTCTACAACATCTAATGAACGCATACCTATGTCTCAAGTAGGAAGTCAAGATAATGTGTGTGTGTGGCTCCGTGTTGTCATGTGCATTGTTTAGGTTAATATATGGACTACAGGTCCAACATGCATCACATGCCATTAGCACTAAGGGGAAGTGTATTATTATAATATCATATATTCTATTTCTATACACAAGAGTTATGTTATGTATTCTAAAAGAGTCCCTACTATTAATATGGATCAAGAGGTGGCTGAGGTTCTCAGTATTTTGGGGTAAGAGTCTAGAATGAGCCCATGAGAGTAATAGAGAGGAAAGGGAAGGCTTAGAAACCTGATAATAGTACCTGTCTACTCTAAAGTCCACATCTCAAGCCTGGGTACATCCTGAGCCATCTTTCTGGTACACAGAACAATGTCATGTGTTTTGCTGTATGAAAACACTGCTGGCATCAGACCACTTCACACAATGCTAGGCTGAATAAATATATTTTAAAATGTTATCTTGCATCAGATGTTTCTCCTTAGCTCAGAATGAGGTGAGGTCATAAGAGTATATTAGGAAGAAATGGAAACTTAGTGGATACATGTTGTTTCTAGAGGCCGAGAGATGACTTTTCTCTGGCGCATCATATCAAGTAACTCCGTTCCTCTCTTCCTTTGCCATAAGATGGCTCAACACACAAAAGCACATATATGTCAAAGGTCAGCAGAATGGGGGATTTGCTGGAATTTCTTCCCTTAGTTCTCTGACTCCTATGTTTGCTCTCCTTTTCTTTTGAGAAACTCAGTGTTTTCTGTTCCCCTTACTTGTTTAAGCATACATTAATTTGTTCCATCAACATTGAACACTCAGTTGTAGTAGGTCCTGGGCTATATGAAGGTATTGGGAATTAATCAGATACAGGTTCTGCTTTATGTAGTCAGAGGAAATATACAGATAATGGTGTGTGTGTGTGTGTGTGTGTGTGTGTGTGTGTGTGTGTGTGTGTGTGTGTGTGTGTCTGTGTCTGTGTCTGTGTCTGTGTGTGTCTGTGTGTGTTTAGGGAAGCCAGAGATCAACGCTGGTGTTTCACTCAATCAATCTCTATTTTACATTACAGGAAGTCTTTCACTATGCCTAGAGCACACTAATTCAGCTAGAATTACTGGTCATCAATTTCCAAAGGCCAGTTACTTCCCTCTCCTCAACTATGGAATGAAATTACATGTGTGTACACCATAAGACCAGTCTATTTTTCTTTCTTACATTTTTCTCTTCCTCTCCTCTCTTCTCTTCTCTTTTCCTCTTCTTCCTCCTCCTCCTTCTCCTTCCCTCTCCCTATGTCTCTCCCTCCCTCCTAGCCTTTGAACAGAGACCCACAGATGGAAAGAAACACATTTTGTAAAGAAATGAAAAAGAGTACTTTTGGGAGTAAGGGAATAGCAATTTCATTACCGAGAAGCAGGAAATGTAATGCATGCATTAAAGTAACAGAAATGATTTTGGACTGTAGTCACATGTCAGATGGGAACCAGAAGATAGAGAACTTTATAACTAATGTGAGACATTGTAAAAGTGTTTGACTCAAATGAAGACTGTATGGAGTGATCTGTGTTTGTGAACATCATCCTCCCTTGCTGTGAACTAATCATGAAAAGAGTTCATTCATTGGAAGCCAAGGTCAGCAATCATCCATGCAAAAGACAATAACATGTAAGTGTCCTGACTAAAGGATGATAAAGTGTTAGATTACAGACACACTGGGAAGCTGAAACTCAACTAATTTTGTGATAGATTATGTGTGATAAGAGTTGTGATGATGGGGACCCAGTCAGAAATCAAGGATTAAATCTGAATATTCTGTTTGAGCACTGAGAAGATAATGGCATTATCAATAGCATAGTCAAATAAGCTTTGAGAAAAATAGTGGCTATAAATTGTTTCAGTTGCTGAACTTATTTATCTACAATTTTCTAAAGTCTCCTTGTACTCTGGTCCTGGATCTTTTATAAGTAGAAGGTGTACTGTTTTTTTAAAGGTGATAAATAGAGACAACATTGATGTCTTCTGTCTCTGGGAAGCTTGCATTTTACCACCAATGGGGCACTAAAATATGTCAGCGATAATCTACAAGCAGGATTTTTTTTTACTGCAATTGTAATTGATGTATTCGTTCATTCATTCAATGTTTGTGTATTGATTCATTGATCATTTGCCATCTATTTCCTTATCTTCTGTATAGGTGTGTCTGCATGCATTTATGTATACAATGTGTATATTTCCTGCCATTGGAGGCCTAAAAGGCTTCTCAGATCTCCAAGAACAGGAGTATCATGTAGTCATAAGCCACCAAAATGCTCAAAATAGAATCAGCAACCATAACTAAAAAACAGACACACATACACACGTACACACACACACACACACACACACACACACACACACACACACACACACATCTAAGAGGAAAAAAAAAGTCAACTTGGGCTCTAAGAATAAGCTCAGTTATAGGAACAAATACTATGTTGAATAATCAAAATTCATGCATGTCTCCTCCAGTTCTATAAATAATAAGAACAATTATTGTTTTTCTTAATATTTTTACCTCACTTTCTGCTGTTTTCTTTTTTCCTTCTCCTCCTCCTCACCCTTCTCCTCCTCTTCTTCTTCCTCCTTCTTCTTCAAGCAAGGTCTCATGTCTAGGCTAGCTTCCAACTGCCTACATATCCAATGCCTCCTGATTATAGGGCCATATCACCACTTTTGGTTTTGGTGGAGCTGAAGCAAAATTAAAGGCTCTGGGCAGGCTCTGTAAGCAACCTGCCAACTGAACTACATTCTAAGCCCAATTCACAATTTTGGAAACATCAATTGGGTGTGGAAAGTGGTTAAGAATCAATCCTTCCTGCTTTCTGAGAGGACTGTGTTTGGACATCAGTAGTCACATGGTGGCTCACAATTTACTATAACTCAAATTCTATGTGGACTAAAGATATCTGTCTGTGCAGGCATCAACTACACATGAACTTACACACAAATAAAAGTCATACATATATCATTACAAATGCTTCAAAGTTATTGCTCACTCAAAATCTTCTAAAGTATGTTTCAATTTTTGGCTTTTATAATATGATAAGATTAAATCGTTTTAATACATTTCAGCAATTAACTTTTTAAATACTTATTGTTAAGTATTTAGTATTAAACTACACAAATATTATCTTTAACCTTTTAATGTTAGGCTTGGCATCATACTGATGTATGACACTGCTTAGATAAATATCTGAGAGGCTGCCATCTTGGTTTACTTTCTACTATGAAATACCCCAGGTACATTGAGGCTACGATAAGTTCCAGATGAAACAATTTTGTGTTCATCTGAGATACAGATTTTGTTGTGTATAATAACTTACTAATTTATTTTCAAGAATATGTATTTACTATTGGGGAAATGAAGACCATCTTTCTATAGTTTTCTTATTACATAAGAGAAATTATCCTGAGTATTATACAATATTTACACAGGACAATATTGACCTATTTATGATGATATTAGAATATTTTAAAATCAAAAGCTAAAAGAGAGAGGGGTCAGAACATTGCTGGGAGTTTTCAATGAATCACCGCACATTAGGCTCTGTGAAGTGAAACAGAGAAATAAGAAGAGTATTTACAATCAATTGAGTAACTTATAAACTTAAAGTACTGATTGGAATTCTGACACATAAATGAGCTTAGCAGGTATTAACTAAGGTAAACAGCTGTGGTGTGTGGGAATGAACTGTGTCAATAATACATTTCTCATGGTCAGATAGTCAAGGCCTGAGACATGTTCTTTTGATCACTCTAATCCTTAAATGTGAGAAATATTGTATTTTACTTAAAAAAAATACAAGATTAACCTTTAGATTCTGCACCCCGGTTGTTGTAAAAATGGCTGGGTGTCACTTTAGAGAGCTTGTAACTCTCCAAACTTCAGAGGTCACCAGAGAGAGATCATGTCAGGGGAGGTAATGTGGTTCACTGGACCATTTAAACTACTTTATATAATACATATTTTTAAATTTTTTCTCTATTTTTTAGATTAAAATATAATTAAATAATTTCCCCTCCTCTTTCCTCCCTTCAAGCCCTGTCCTATATCCCGTTTTGCTCTTTTAAAAATTAATGGTTTCCATTTCTCAATAATTGTTGTTATATACATATTTGCATGTTCATGTCCATATATATTTGTGTGTGTGTGTGCACACATAGTCTATTTATAAATTAAAACTTTTGTTCATTTGCATGTGTAAAATTTACTTTCTAGAACACTGATCTATTCTAAGTTATAAATATTATGTTTTGAAAATATGATATCTACTTTTTAAAGAATAACATATCAATAGCAACACTGTCCTTTTGGAATTTAAACTATTAGTGTTTTAACCAATATTTTTATCCAGAATTTAAAAAAAAAAGCATCTACTTTTACTTCCTGTCTGCCTGTGATCTGAATTTTTGTTTCAACTCTGGTTTCTTGTTTGATTCATTGTGTCTTCTGGAGTTGACTCAGGGAAAGGCAAAGGGACCATTAATATCTTGTCTTGCACCGTGAAAACGATTCTGCAACCCCACCATTTCTCATGAAGAATGGGTTTTAAATATGTATAGAAAGAGCTGTTCTTTGATGGATTGCAGAATGGCTTTTTCATTGAGAGAATAAGCCCATCCCAGAACTTGACATTCTCCAGCAGATGACACTTCAAACACGGCCGTCAATATACTTTTACTCAAAATAAAAATTGACTGATGACCAAAACACCCCAGAGTAGAAAACTGGAGTTTGTTTTCTCCTAAAAAGGGGTCTTGAAATTCAGCTTAAGAAATTCAATTTCTTATTTCTGCACAGTTTTGGCTAGTGATTCAAAACAAATTTGCATTTAGTTACCTGCATACATACTGTTGTTAGATAGGAATATCGTCATAAAAAGAGTATAAATGTATCTACTTACTGCAGAATGTATGGAACTAGGAAATTTTCTTTTATTCTCATCCTTGTGTTATTTGGGAAAAGGTTTCTTGCCTCTTTATACTCAGTGGCTTTTTTTAAATGTAAGGAAGGAAAGATAGAAGAGGTATTTGGATGAGTTATTTTGATCCCTGGATCTTCATATTGTACTTCTCTACCTCTTAGTACTTTCCAAATGGTTCTTTGACCGTATCTATGGGTGTGATGCTATTTCCCACGTGCGTGGGCACACACACACACACACACACACACATTTATATTCTAATTCTTACTACCTTAGAGCTTGTTAGAGCTTAGTCTTATTTAGAGCTTGATTTTCAACAGTGTCTGACTTTAAGTTGCTCCTTATCTTTTTTTCATCCTCCCTGAATCTTACATTTTGCTTGGGCAGCAATGATAATCTTTACAAGAATGGTGATTTTTGTCAGAAAGAGGGTGAATAAATTTTCTATCCAGATGTAAAGCAAGAAAAAACAGAAACACATTATAATAAATGTTTTCTTTGGAATAATGAAAAATTAAAGTAACATATACAAGAGAAGGCAGATATTTATTCTGCTTCACTAATTTGTTCAACACATGCTTACTAAAATTATCACACACTGTCCCTACATGTTCTAGAAAATTAGTTTTCAACAAAATATACTCCTTACAATGTTTATATCTCTAAAGGGCAAGAGTAAGGCCCAAAATATTAATGATCCCCAAGTAGTATAATTTCATTAAGGTAACGATCATTTTTAATGGATGAATTTAGAAAATGGGAATAGAAGCTCATAATTTTCCTAGACATGGCAAAATAAATCAGTGTTTTCAAGACAATGAAACCATTTAGCTAAGTCATAGGATGGCCAGTAGATAATGTGCTCATTTAGCAAAAAGCAGTCTGAGTAAAATACAAGCAACTAGAAAAATGGCTGACTACGGAAATATGGAGTGACACAGTTAGGTAATGAGGAACAGGGGCTTAGGAGAGAGCTTACTTGGTACAGCACTTGCTGTTTGCTCCTGAGGACCTGAGTTTTATCTTCAGTACCCTTATATAATAGTAAATGAATGTGGCAGTGCCTATAATCTAACCATGGAGAAATGTAGACAGAAGGCTGACTGGGAATTGGTCTCCAGTCTGCCTAGTTTAATCAGTAAGTTACGGCCTTGGTGAGAGACTCTGTCTCTGTACTGTGGTGGAGAATAAATTGAGAAAGATACGCATCATTGAAAACTGGCTTCTACATCCATGCAAATAACTTTACATTTTCAGACATAAGTATGCATAGGAATAAACACATACACACATGCACATACAGAGAGAGAGAGAGAGAGAGATGATAAGATTTTAAAAGGCGACTAGAGACCAGGTGTACATGTCCTTTGTCATCCTGAAATGTTCAACAGCCTGTAACCGTCAAATGTCTTGGACAAGGATGTATAGTATTTTTAATTTATAATTTTGGTAAACATTTTTCAGGCACATTCTGCAGGATAAATAAAAAGAAAGTATTACAGTGTGCTCATGCTCTTATAAAAATCACTAACTTCTAATTTCAGTGGAGTAAAAATATTCTCTTCCCCTTTGTGACTATCAAACTCTGTTTTTAAGAATTCAATTTACTATTCTGTGAATTGGACAGGTTTGTCCAGCTCAAGATTATATCCACTGTCTTGTACTTAAGGGCATTGAAAAAATGAAATCTCGTTTGACATTTGATTCTTTTCACAGAGTAATCTTTTCTTTTGTGCTTTCTTCTTGTCAGACTCAATATTTAAAACAACACAATTGATACCTATACATATTTCCGTAATTATTTCTCATTACTCAACATCTTGGCCTATCAATTTGTATTTTTTTGACTGTTATGTTTTTTAATTTATGCTTAGGTGTTACTTCAAATAATGATAATAACAACAATTATTATTGTTGTTGTCATTTTAATTTTTAAGGCTGATATTTTTCAATTATGCACCATTTTAAATTAATTTAAATTACTCAGGAGCTTAGAAACAGCTTGATGACTAAAGGCACTTTCACATTTAGCAGAGTCCCTGGGCTCAGTTTCCAGCAACCGCCGATGATGGCTCAAAACCACCAGTAACTTCAACTTAACTGGAAGATAACCAACGCTGTCTAGCTTTTGATAGTACCTGCATGCACTCGAAGCAAGTAAACACACATAGGAACATATCCATACACATACATATAAATACTAGGGACTAAGCCACTACCCAAAGACTATACATGGACTGACCCTGGACTCTGACCTCGTAGATTGCAATGAATATCCTAGTAAGAGCACCAGTGGAAGGGGAAGCCCTGGGTCCTGCTAAGACTGAACCCCTAGTGAACTAGACTGTTGGGGAGAGGGCAGCAAGGGGGGAGGGTTGGGAGGGGAACACCCATAAGGAAGGGGAGGGGGGATGGGGATGTTTGCCCGGAAACTGTGAAAGTGAATAACAGTCGAAATTTATATAATAAATACTCAAGTTAATAAAAAATAAATAAATAAATAAATAAATAAATAAATACTAAATAAATCCTTATATTTTCATATTTTCTCAGATTTAATTTCAAATAAGAGACAAGTGTGATTAAGGATTTTTTAAAAATATTTATTATTTCTACTGCTACTTTTAAAATGTTGTTTTTTATTTTTAAAGATTTTTTTTTTACTTTTTCATTCATACAGTTTTTTATTGTTAGTTTTCTGACAAGCATTCAAGTGTCACAGAGGGAAGGAGAGAGTGTGTTATATTCCCTGCTGTAGGAGTTACAGACACATGGGTGCTGAGAACCAAACTGGGTTCTCTGCAATGACAACTGCCAAGCTGTTTCTCCTCGCCCTCTAATGCTACCTTTAATTTTGACTGTGAATGTGAGTATCATGATCTCCATTTCATATTGCTTACATGTTCCTTCTTCTGCCAACCAGCTTTCAAACACATATACTCAAATGTAGCATGCTCACACACATTATTGAAATATATGTAACATGCAACAAATTGAAAATACTTAAAATACACTATTTAATGTTTTTGACATCAAATGAAATAAGCACCCCTTCAACAAGTCACCACAATCATATAAGGATCATAGTCATGTCTTGGGGCCTTTCTCAAATCCCCTTTCCCCTAAATTCTTTCCCTGTCTAGATCTCTAGGTAAATGATTGATCTAATCTTTCCCAATTTTTACCTTTTGTGTAAAAGTACCATCCAGTTTATACTCTGCTGAATTTTTATAACCACTCAGCATAGATTTGAGATTTATGTTACCATATGAATTTGTAACTCATGGTTCTTTAGTACTGAACAGCAATCTACAGTGTGAATACATAGCATACAGAGTAACTCATTCTGCCCTTGAAAGACATCTCAGTTCTCTCTTATTTTGGTTACCACAGTTAAAATTACTGTCGACCTTCATGCAAAGGTCTGTGTGAAAAAAGTTTGATTTTTCTCAAGTAAATATCTAGGAGGGAATTGGTTAGCTCCTATTGTGTGTTTAACTTTTTCACAACCAACCAACTAATCTTGAGAATGATAGTTTAAATTTACATATGTATAAACAGCGAATGAGATTTTCTGGGTCTACATACAACTGACAAAATTTTGAATAGTTGGTAATTTATATTTTAAACATGCTAATAATACATAGTGGTATGTCAGTGTGTGTGTGTGTGTGTGTGTGTGTGTGTGAGTGTGTGTGTGTGTGTGTGTGTGTGTGTGTGTGTGTGTGTGTGTGTATGTATGACTTCCTTCTTTCTCCTTTGTATTTTCATCTTTCTCCCTCCCTTACACCCAGGTCCAAGGATTCTACGGATTCTCAGTAAGATCTTCATTTCTACATCGTTCACGCTTCTTGGTTTGTTTGGATGCTCATATCTAAATATTTTCCTCTTTGATCAGAAAAAAAACAGCGTGTGTTAATTGAATCATTTTAGATGTATTGAGATAATTCTTGGCACCTAGCTTACAACGTGTTTTGTTGTGTAATGTACACATAAAGAAGTTGCTGATTTCACTCTTGTTGCAGTTCGCTTTCCTATTTGTAGCAGTGCTCTATAAAAGGAAAAATGGTACTTCCTGTTTTCTAAGTGCTTCCTTTTTTCATGTCTCTTTTTGTACTGTTTATTAAAGAGGAAAATATTGGAATCTCTATTACTTAGTGTTTATCTGCATTAGGATTAATACTTAATGTCTTATAAGTTTACATCTGGTATTTTAAAACTCTTATACAATATGCATATACAGCTATGGTTGTTACATTATAATAGCATGTGATAATTGTGCTAAATAATGAATTGTATGGTGGTAATGGTGATATTTTCATAGATGTATATCATCATCTCAATAAACTGACATGTTTGTCCATTTCCAGCTCTTTTTCTGGTTAGATTTTGCACTGAAGTTGGCTAATTTGCCATTAGCATAGTTTCCTTTCAATCACCCATAGCAGTGCTTTTTCAAAAACCCGATGTTTTTGTTTGGTTTTGCTGTGGATGGTTTTCATTTTCCCTCTGTTGATTTAGTGTTCATCTCAGCAATAATTGAGAAATGTGTTCTGTTTGAAATATTTTTTTAAATTCTTACAACACAGTTTTCCAGATTTTCCTTGTTGCTCTGGTTTACAAGAAAGTTCTGGTTGTGTGTCTGTGAACTTTCCGATTGTACTTAAGACATTCACCAGGGAAAGGACTGGCACCTGCAGTAATGACCAAGGCTGAGGTGGACAGAAGCCCTAAGGTAGAACATGTTAGTGCCATTTGCTGAGGGGACATATTGCCAAACTCTGTCAAATATTTATGCTTGGCCTATACACCTGGGCTACTCTGAGCTGTGTCTTTCGGTAGTGGTTTAGTCCCAGGAAGCTCTGGTTGGTTGGCATTGCTGTTCTTATGGAGTTGTAAGCCTCTTCAGGTCTTTCAATCCTTTCTCTAATTCCTCTAACTGGGATCCCGTTCTCAGTTCAGTGGTTTGCTGCTAACATTTGCCTCTGTATTTGACATACTCTGGCTGTTTCTTTCAGGAGAGATCTGTATCTGGTTCCTGTCAGCATGCACTTCCTAGCTTCATCAATCTTATCTAGTTTTGGTGACAGTATATATATGGGCCACATGTGAGCTTTGAATGGCCATTTCTTCAGTCTCTGCTCTAAACTTTGCCTCCATATCCCCTCCTAAGGAAATTTTTGTTCCCCCTTTTAAGAAGGAGTGAAGCGTCTGCACTTTGGCCATCCTTCTTCTTGAGTTTCATGTGGTCTGAGGATTGCATCTTGGGTAATTCAAGCTTTGGGGCTAATATTCACTTATCACTGAGTGCATACCATGGGTGTTTTTCTGTGATTGGGTTACCTTACTCAGGATGATATTTTCCAGTTCCAAACATTTGCCTATGAATTTCATAAAGTCATTGTTTTTGATAGCTGCGGAATATTCCATTGTGGAGATGTACCACATTCTCTTTATCCGTACCTCTGTTGAAGGGCATCTGTGTTCTTTCCAGCTTCTGGCTTTTATAAATTAGGCTGCTATGACCATAGTGGAGCATTTGTCTTTGTTGTATATTGGAGCATCTTTTGGGTATATGCCCAGGAGAGGTATAGCTGGGTTCCAGGTAGTGCAATGTCCAATTTTCTGAGAAATCTCCAGACTGATTTCCAGAGTGGTAGTACCAGTTTGCAATCCCACCAACAATGGAGGAGTGTTCCTCTTTCTCCACATCCTAGCCAGTGTCTATTGTCCCCTGAGGTTTTTTTTTTTTTTTTTTTATCTTAGCCATTATGACTGGTGTGAAGTGGAATCTCAGGGTTGTTTAGATTTGCATTTCCCTGATGACTAATGATTTCGAGCATTTTTATAAAGAACTCTTAAGGTGACATGAGATGAAACCATGTATTCTTGACCAAGAATTTGTAGGCATTTTTTTGTTATTGTTGTTGTTGTTGTTTGTTTAAAATTGTTAAAAAGCCATTGTGGACAATGAATATATGTTTTATTAAGGTAATCACAAGCTTCCTAAAATAAAGACTGGCAATATATAGTTCAAAGAAATCAACACTCATAAATGAAAGTCAGTTATTAGAGACTATACCAATCGTAATTACACAAGTAAGATGGTTTGTATATGCTTGGCCCAGGGAGTGGCACTATTAGAAGGTGTGGCCTTGTTGGATTAGGTGTGTCACTGTCGGTGTGAGCTGAAGACCTTCACCCTAGCTGCCTGGAAAACAATCTTCCCCTTCAGATGAAGATGTAGATATCTCAGTTCTTCCTGCACCATGCCTGTCTGGATGCTTCTATGTTCCTGCCTTGATGATACTGGACTGAACTACCGAACCTGTAAGCTAGCCCCAGGAAAATGTTATCCTTATAAGAGTTGCTTTGGTCATGGTGTCTGTTCATAGAAGAAAAACCCTAACAAAGACAACAAGCCTGTTTATTTTGGAGCAACCCAACTTCTGGACACTATGATAAAATACATCTTTGACTTGAGCATCTCAGACTATGGTTAAAAAAAAGAAAACAACGCAGGAGCTTATGGGGTGTGAGATAGAGTGAAAACTCTCTTGTCTCAACTTCAGGGCCTTTCACAGCCGTGTTCCATTTCACCTATTGATGATTCCAGTGCTGTCAGCCTCTCACTGAAGAGAAGAATTAACATGGGCTTTGCAGTGTGACCATTCTGATAATGAATCATGGCAGTCTTCCTCTTCAGCCAGGCACTCACTGACTGTGAGTGTCAGGTTATTATCTTCAGTGTCAAGACACTGATGGATAACTTTCTACATTCTTCATGAGCATATGACTTAAGATACGTTTCTTCTGTCAAGACACAGGTGAGAAAGGCAAAATATCCTAATCCTATACTAAAATAGTTAGCACAATTTAGGCATGATCTTAAACATTACCTAAGAAAGCTATGAGCTGTGTGTGTGTGTGTGTGTGTGTGTGTGTGTGTGTGTGTGTGTGTGTGTGTGTATGAAGCAGAATGGATAAAGTTGATTGCTATGTTTAGTTAGAACTTCGAAGAATGTCAGGAAATATCAAATGGGCTGTGAGACAAGGGTCTCAGGATAATTGAGAACCAAGTAATAGAGATAAGGAAATCCAATATTAACAGCATTAGTCAGTACACAGTAATTGTGTGCTTAAGATGACAAGAGTACATTACATAGAATTTTTACATAGAATTCTTAGCTAAGTAGTGCAAGGTAATTGGGATCACTAACTGGGTCCAGACTTTGGAATTATCAGTTCCTAC
Organism: Rattus rattus; assembly: GCF_011064425.1. Lineage (NCBI taxonomy): Eukaryota > Metazoa > Chordata > Mammalia > Rodentia > Muridae > Rattus > Rattus rattus. The sequence goes on from NC_046159.1 coordinate 69,917,128, forward strand.
ACCCAATGGCCAAGATAATACCATTGGGACTACTGATAACCTGAATATTTTTAACTTTAAGTTTCACATTAGAGCAGGTTTGGAATGCAGTATGTGGTCAGGGAATAAAGGAGATGTGTAGGTCTGAGACATCTGAGAAAAGGAATCAAAGATGGAAATACTATTAGAACAGTTTTGAACAGGCTGCAGCTATGAAAAATCTACTCATGTAGGCTTTAATAAAATAATTTGGAAAGCGCTTTGGGGTTTATTTGAGTCTTTCAAACTCTATTGACAACAGGCATTTTAAAGGAAACTGCTGACATAGGGGCCTGTTATTATTAACCCAGGTATCACTAGACTCACTTCTCCTGTCAGATTATTTTAAGGTTGAATCTATTGAATAATTGGAGCATGAATATTGATTGCTGTCACAACCGGCACAGATTTGGAAAATGGCTTGTACGTTTTATTGACTTTATGCTGAATGAAGAGTGATATTAATTAACATGAAAAGAATTTATACTTTGTGTTTTCTCGTTTTTATGTGTAATAGATCACCTACATTGATACTCCTGAAGTGTTGCTCTACTCTCGCATCTGTACTGCATAGCATTCACTTAGAAAGACACTAATAGGAGAGAAAAACATGTTGCTGTTTTTAACATATATTTACTTTTCTTTTTTTACTTTATTAAATACTGAGTTTATTTCACATGTATATTTTTGTGTCCCTACAATTTCCACATCTGACCACTACTATTACTATGTCCTTATATAAGATTCCATACATATTTAAATCAAGTAAAGGGTGGAGTTCCATCCTTGAAAACTACACAGGCATTTTAGACAACACATTCTTTGCAATTGAACCTGGACAACATTTATCAAACACAGTGGGAAAAGTTCTCACTTTGCATTATAAAAATGACAAATATCAACAACAGAAATGAAGTAGGACAGAATATTTAAACTTTTAAAACCATTTTCTTAAAAAGACTTCCTCTGCTGCCAGAGATCGAATAGCCCCCTGGTTAGTCATCTGGAAACAATTAATATCACATAATTAATGAACTTGGCTTCCACTTTGAGAAGAGAGCCACCCTTTCTATATGTGCTTGCATTTTTGCCTTAATATCCTCTACAGAACTAGGTTCTTTTGGTGTTTTGAGAGTTTTTTCTGTTTTTTGAAGGACTCTTTACCCTTTCATCTTGGTGGTCTTGGTTTTAAGTCTTTTCCATTTTGCTTTGATTTGGCTGTGGTATTTCCTACAGTTTTCTTCACTGGAAAATTTTCTTCAGTTTCCTATTCATCAAAATCATCATCTTCTTCATTGTCCTCAACTACTACTACTACTACTTCTTCTTCTTCTTCTTCTTCTTCTTCTTCTTCTTCTTCTTCTTCTTCTTCTTCTTCTTCTTCTTCTTCTTCTTCTTCTTCTTCTCTTCTCCTTCTCCTTCTTCTTCTTCTTCTTCTCTTCTCCTTCTTTCTCCTCTTCCTCCTCCTCCTCCTCCTCCTCCTCCTCCTCCTCCTCCTCCTTCTTCTTCTTCACCAAGTTTTACTTTTTACTGTGAAACCATTTTACTTACCACCTCCAGGAGCAGATCTCTTTCCAGACATGCCTAACAATTTGACATTCTCCTCATCTTCTGACTGTGCATCTTCCTCTACAGCTACTAGGTGCTGTCCAATAATGTGCACAGGCCCTGAACCACACTTCAAGCTTAAGACCACAGATGGTGTAATTTTGAAGCCCCCAAGGGAAACTGTTGGTTGTACAGACATTTTCAAAGTTGCCTGTGTTACTTAACTGGATTGCCTTCATATTTCATTGCTTCTGCCTCTACAATGTGGATGTATAACTCATCTTTTGCCCCTAATCTTAAACTGACTGTTCATAATGATAATTGGTGCTCATTTTCATCATTATCCACTTTAAAGTGATAGTTTTTGTCAGGCTTTAGTTCACAACTGAAAAGGTAGTTTTGAGGCCTAAGAGCATGCATGTCCATGTCCATCGAGTCTTCCATGAGGTAGAGGTTTGCACTTTAGTGTGAGAGAAGCCAGAGGGAAAGAAACTGCCTGCTGTTCCACAGAACAGACACACAGGATGGAATCACACCTCATATATTTACTCTTCAAAGTTCCATGCATTTATACAATCTGTATTGGTCATATTTATCTACCTCCATCTCCCTTTAACATCTGCTTATACATTTATCTTTTTCCCATCCAGCTTCATGTCTTTTCAATTTTTATGTTATGAATAACCTTGAGACCATACAATATTACCAATATACCCATATGTAAGTAGATGTGTGGTCAATCCACAGGCTAACGGGCATACCCTCAGAGCACACATCCAAAAAGAAGAATGATTTTTCCCTCCCTTGGGAAAAATCCATAGTCAATATTTCTTCCAGTAATGGTGGAATTTTAAGAGCACATTCTCCATTCATGCATATATTTAATTGGCCAGATCTTGTGCAGGTATACCGTTTCCAGAAGGCAGCATCTCAAAACACTTGTGTCTGTCTGGCAGCTCTTATGCTTTTCCTGTCTATAATGTTCCCTGATCCTTGGACGGTGAGAGGTGGGTAGAGAAGATCCACCCCCAGCTGCGCACTCAGATATTTATACTCAACACTTTGACTAATTAGGAGAATCTGGATTAACTACTGCCTGCTGCAAGAAGAAATTTCTTTGACCGAAGTAGAGAACAGATAAAATCTACATCTGGATTCTCAATGCATATGAGATATTTTCTAGTATAATTTCAAATTGTAGAAATATATAACTCTTTATTGTTCCATCCAATTTTATGTCTTCTAGATAATTTCTTTTAAATGAAAGCTTCTTAACCATAAGTTCATCTTTTCTATACATGGATAAGAAACATTTCTTGCTTATTTTTAAATCAGGAAATTGAGTGAAACATTTTGGGCAAAAAAGAACCGACTTCCATAAAGAAAATAGAACATTTGGCCATTTTCTGGAAAGTAAAATAGACTGTGATGTACTGAGGGATTGGAAAGGAAGGGCAGAGAAGTTGGAGAAGTTCAGATTTGCTTGTCTCCAGGCCCATCTGATGTGCATTTCTCTTTAAAGTACTTTTCATAATATTAATATGTTGATTTATTTTCTTACATTGCTAACTCACTTTTAAATACTTCCAAATTAAAATTTAGAAGTATGTGTCTACCTGCTTGTCTATATGCATACCATGTGCATGTAGGTACAAATGAAGGTCAGAAGAGGACATTAAATTCATGTATAGGCTCTTGTGTGTCACCCAGCATGAATACTCAAGACTGAAGCTGGATGCTCTACAAAAGCAAGTGTTCGTAACTGCTTAGTCATCTCACTAGTACCATGCATAGTACATTTAAAATCCTTCTTATTTAAATGTTTCAAACTAATCAGGTATATTTTTGAAAGGTCACGGGCACTGTGTAATTCACGAACACTGTATTTTTAGATGTTGTTCCATCTTCTAAAAGATTTCATTCTTCCTACTAGGAAAAACAAATCTCTTCCAACAAGACCCAGTACATGTGCTTTTGATTCTTAAACATTTACTGTGTGTCCTCCATGAGGGGCTGTTTGATAATGCCCTATTGTTAATTAACCATGACATTTATTTTATTTCTCCTTTAGAACTAAGTAAATTGACACACATAAAATGAACGTTGAAGGGACTTTTATAAAATGGAGTCAGAAAAAATCATGCTAAAACACTATCTCATAACTGCTTTTTCTCAGAAGACAAGTGATGAACTTGAATACATAGAAGTGGTCCATCTTCAAAATTGACACTAAATAAGTTGAGTAAGTCCAAATACAGAATGGTATAGTAGTTACGAGCTTTGACTTGCTACATTAAAGATATCAACAATATTCTATTTTATCTCCACCAGCTCAGTTATTAAGCCACTTCAAATACCACATACTCTTAAAATTAGTCTAGAATTTTTCTAGCTTCTTAAAACTTTTTAAAAGTAGGAAGTGGTGGAGCATGAAGTATTAAGTGTTGAACCCTACTTCGTAACACAATATAGACTATATGAAGTTGGAATTTGATACAGATGTTATTAAAAGCACTATGGGTTATGGGTAGATTAGATTGAGGTTTTTTTTAATCTCTACTGAAATCTCATTATGATAGAGGGTTAGATCTTTTCCAGCAAGTTTCTCAGCATTCAATATTTATAATTATTCTTTTGGTACTTAGTATGAACTGTGTTTTTTCCAGGCATCTCTATCCTAACTCTTCTATTTGCTCTTTTTATTTTGATAAAGGAATTGAATAATTATTCCTCCCTATTGTGCCATCTTAGATTACATGTAGGCAAACATTTTATAGGTATTTGACATACAACATTAGGTGCCTAGCACACATTGGTAAGCAATACAAGTTCTCACATTCTCATACTACATATTCCTATTTGTTAACTCTCCAGTGACTGAGAATGGCTTAGAAAATTAAAAAATTATTGCGCCTTCCTGTAATTCACTTTTTTATTAATATTTTCTGGGGCCTTTTTCTTTATTTTTATTTTGCCCTGCTGCTTGCCAAATTAAAAAAAAATACGTTTCATTATATATGAAGCTAAGTAATAGAAAAATAAAATACATTTATGTATATTATTATTTTTATTATCATTATTATAAGCAGCCATAGTAGCAGATTTTTTTTCATGACAGAGGGTTTCATGGATCCTAATTAGATCTCGAACTCCTATAACAGGGAGGCTTTTTGAACTCTTTCTCCTTTTCCTGCCTCCTACATAATTTGATTTAAAGGGTATAAAACACCATACTCACATATCTGAGTCATTTGACATATTTTCATGATTATTCATAATTTGCATGATTATTAAGTCATAACTATGGTAATTATTTTTACAATTTTATCTATTTCTGGCTATCTCCCTTCTAGACGTATGATTGGAATCTACAGGATGTAGATTCTACTTCCTGATGTCTTATTGGTATTTCACATAGAAGAATTATAAGTGGAAGTGACCCATGTCCCTTCTGCTGGAGGATACTTGGTTCCTCATGAGGAAACATTGCCCTGCCTTCCATTTTCCCTCTGCCACAGCAAACTCTGGAAGTGAATGATGTCTTCCCCATCAGCATGAGTCCATGGGTGTTCCAATCCTGTTAACCTGACCTACCCTGGGTAATACAAAACCACAGAGGATTTCAAATTAAATTTCACTTGAGATAGAAGAGCTGATATTTTTAGTTAAGTTCATTCAGCCTACATAACCTGACAGGGAGCATAAAGACACTGAGAATCGATCTTTCTCAGATGTGCGTGACTGACAAATTCTTCCCTGCGGAAAAGTGAAAGGATTGCCTTGCTGAACTACCATGATAAAGGTGTACTGTGAAGGCTTGGTAACTATCTTATTTTTGCTACTCTTCACATTATAGCAATGTCTTTCAAGGTAAATAAATAAACAAACATACAAGCACATTTCTAGTACTTTAGGGACTGCTGTTTATACTGTTGAGGCCATCCATTCATTACACCTTCATTAGAAGCACAGTTTACAGTCATATCTTCATTTCATACAACAAGATACTCCCTTCAAGTCAAACAAGTTGACTTATGCTCTACATCATATGACCCTCTAGGTTCTAGAGATTAAACCACAATTGTAATATGGTTTAACACATGACTTTAAATTCCACAGACACTTCATATCTTTCTACATCATGTCAACTGAAATGGATATATCCTACAAGGAGGATAAAAACAGCTAAGTCTTCCTGCTAAAACATGAAATGTTATTTTGAAAGGCCATATTCCAACAGTTAATACAGTGATAACACGGCAAGTCTTTCATCAGAAGGCAAATTCATTGATTCAAAATATAGTCAGTATTCTTGTGTCACTGAACTTTCTAAATTTAAATATAAGTATTGTTTGCTTGTTACCTTTAGTTTTTACCATTCATTAAATGTGTCCATTAATTTTTCATTATACTGTGTAAGACTAGAGATTACATAAGTGCTATAATTTAAAATGTTTTTATTTATCTTTGACAAACCTCTTAGATACCACATTTTTTGTTAATTTTATGTATTACTGGCAACTAAACTTATTCTATTATTGTGTAATGTCTATTTTACATAATGGAATATTTAACTTTTGAAAAGAGTACACATTAACTGTTCCATAAGTACTTGACTTTTGTGAAAAGGATATAAATGGATAATATTGTAATATTTGAATGCTAACAATACTGTTTCTTGGCATTATCCTGTTCAGTTGTTCAAATTTTCAGTACTTTCAGATTTGTAACATGTAAGGTCTAGTTATTGGAAGGAAAAAGATCATGCCAATATGTGAATTCTTCCATTTCATCTAGGCAGAAGTAAAGGAATGAGATTGGACTTTAGATCTAAATTAATGTCAAGTCCTTGAGACATTTTAGAGCCTTAAATTATTATTTTGGAGATTTATTTCATTTTGGATTGTGTGTACACGTCTATGTGTCTGTGCAAATGAATGTAGGAGCTTTCAGAGGCCAGAAGAGAATATCAGAGCCACGGGAGCTGGACTTAGAGGTTGGTGTGAACTATCCAATATGGATGTGAGTGCCAAGATCTAAATTTGTATCCTATGTAAGGGCAGTATGTGTTCTTAACCACTGAGCAATCTTTCCTGGTCCATAATGTCCTAAATTTTTCATAAATATTATCACCTCTCTCTGAAAAGTAAACACTTCTGAGATGGTGAGATGACTTATCAGGTGAAGGCTTTTGACATGCAAGACAGACTAATGACCTAAGTTTGATTCCTGGAAACTAGAAGATAAAAGGAGAAAACTGCGTGTATAATGTTGTCCTATGATCTCCACAAGCAAACTATTGTATACACATAATCAGAGCAGGTATATTATCCATGCACACAATCAAATAAACAATAACAAATAAACATTTTATTAAGATTGATAAAACATTCCTTCTACATACAATTTTAACTATTTTATCTAAAACAGCATGTACCAATATGTTCTGTGTATAGAACTGTTGTCATACTTAATATAATTTTTATGTATCTTAAATATCAAATGCTGAAGGCTCATCTTATCTCTTTGCCATGCATGCTGGTGCAACCAGCCTTCTACCTGGCTCCTCTTTTGATGTCAAGCAAAATGTGGCCATAGGCTGCATCTGCATGAAGAGAACATTAAGCTGATGACTGATCATTTGCTTGTTGTTTACTAAAGCTCAGTGCATCTTCTTTAACCTGAGGGAAATTCAAGTTATTCAGGTATTAAAAAGTCCAGTGTCTGTCTTTTTCATTTCCAATTTCATCAGCTGCTTCTTGTATTCAGGGCAGTGTTTTAAGTCTGTGTCTTACTTATTTTCCTAATTGCTGTGACAAAATGTCTTTGAACTCTAACCCATCTCTGCAGTTAACAACCGTGTGTCTTTTCATATGGCTTACAAACTGACCAGATAGATACTTCTCCTTTCTTCGGTTTTCATTTTACATTTGAAACAAAAATCTTAATAGTTTATGCAAAGATATACATTACTACAAGGTGACAACATTGCATTTAGGGAATTTCTGCTTACAATCTGTGATGGTTTTCCTGGTTTTCAAGTTGACTACATCTGCAATGAACTGCAATCCAGAAGAGCACATCTGTGATCCAGAACTCGAGGTTGGAAGATGCAGGTTTCTGACCTGGATCTTGACATGGAGATCTTGAGGCACAGTGGTTATTCAGCTTAGTTAGGACCAGGCAAGGTAGCACCTATCTTTAGTTCCAGGAGACAGAGGCAAGCAGAATTCTAAATTCAATTTCAGCTTGAGACAAAGGAAATTCCAGATCCAGGCTTGGGGTGGGGGGGTAAACAACTTTAACCTGGCCCACATCTTCTGCTGGAGGTCTACATAAGGACATTGGACTAAATTGCAAACACATCTCTATTTCTACAGAAGACAAGCTGAAACAGCTAGCCTCAATGGACTAAACAACTACTAAATGCTTGGACTTCTATGCATAGCTGCCCATTGTTGGGTTAGTTGGACTACAGACTGTAAATCATGACAATAAATCCCCTTACTCATAGAGACATACTGTAAGTTCTGTGACTCTAGAGAACCCTGACTAATACACAATCTAATTCATACTTAACTCACTAGCTAACCAAGTGTAGAGTTCTGAGGGCCAGTTCATCCTTTCCTTGAATCAAGATGATTTCAAGTGTTGGTATAGCCTACTCACAGTAGTATTCAACAAGAATGCTTGGGCTTTATTTTTACAACACCCAGAGTTGACATTCATTATAGTTATCTTACTATATTTCAATAAACAGCACCATGTGTTTAAAACATGATATTTTGTCAATTGTTTAACATGCTATAATAATTTATTTGAAAGGAATAATAATATTAATTGTTGTTAATACAGCATTAACAGTAATATTAATACTGTATCTAATATTGGTTATGAGAAATAGAATCTCCTAGATCATCATAGGTAGGATAAAAAGATATAAAAATGAAGAAATAAAGGCTAGGATTATGGCTCAGAGGTTAGCAGGACTGCAAGTTCTTAGACAAAACCTGGTTTCTATTCCTACCATGCATATGGTCATTTAAATCAAAGTATAATTCTAGTTCTTGATCTAAAATCCCTCTTCTTGCTTCTGTAGATGTTCAACATGCATACACAACAGACATGTACGTGATGGCAAAACATTCATATGCATACAATAAATATTTTATTTTTTTTAAAAAAAGAAAGCAAGTGAAAAGTAATTTAAAACTTGTTCTGAAACACATCTGTCTTTTCACTTTCTATGCCAAAACAATAGACAGAAGTACGAGGTAATTGGTTGTCATGATTTCAGCATCACTTGTAATTTTTGTATATTACTTACAATTCATATTATATCATTTATAAACCACTAAGTAGTCTTTTTTGGTGGGAGTATTTGACTTACACTTGTATACTGCTGTTCATCACCTAAAGAAGTCAGAACAGAAACTTGAGCAGGACAGGTACCTGAAGGCAGGACCTAACATAAAACTCATGGAGGGGAATTGACTACTGGCCCACTGATTGTTCAGTATGCTTTCTTATAGAACTCAGGGTCACCAGCCCAGGGATGGCACCCCTCAAACTGGGCTGGGATCTTTCTCATCAATTGCTAAGTAAGAACATTCCTTTCCACTGGATCTTATGAAGTTTCTTCCTTTCAGATAATACTGTCTTGTGTCGAGTTGACATAAGACTAGCCAGCACACTTGCTAAGATTTGAAAATCTAAAAGTGAGTTCTGTTTTTTGTTTTTGCTTTTCTTAACTCAGGGGTGGGGGAGGAGTGTCCAGCTTCTAGCTCCTATTCAGGGGTACACAATTTGAGATCTATAAGCTGACCATCTGCATGTATTCCAATCCCTTCACCAATATCTGGCAAAGATGCAGCTTCCTGTTCCCTATGTCTAACACTCGGAATACCAGTACCTGAATCTCCAAGGTAAATACCTGGAAACTTAATTAATTTCCCAGAATATTTTTGCTACTAACTAGACTTTGAATATAACTGTTTAATGAACGGTGACCAAAGAATCAATACAAAATTGTATACTGGTATTTTTTAATCCTAGAGAATGTGGATATTTTTAATTAATTAATTAAATTTACACACAGTCCTCAGATTTCCCTCTTTCCTCTCCTCCCTGTCCTTTCCCCATCTCCCCAAGGCCTTCCATGAATATCAACTACCTCTGGAATACTAATTGCAATAATGCTAGGCACACCCTTTCCTATTGAGGCTAGATGAGGCAGCAAAGTAGAAGAATAGGGTCCCAAAAGCAGGTAACAGAGTCAGAGATGTACTCTGCTCCTGTAGCTAGGAATCCCATGTGAAGACCAAGCTACACAGCTGTAACATACATGCAGATGGACCAGGACTGTCCTAGGTAGGCTCCCTGTTTGGCAATTCAGTCTCTTTGAGCCCCTATTGGCCCAGTTTAATTTATTCTGTAGGTTTTCCTGTGGTTCCTATAATTCTTCCTCCCTAATGTGTGTATTTTTACCTATCAACTACAGGGTTAATTAAACTTCACTATCATTTAAAATATTTACTTTTACCTACCATATTATTTACATTAAGTCTTAGGTTACTCTTCTAAATTTGAAAATATTGAATGTTCACTTCATGTCAAAATTATTGTTATTTAATATATGTATTTTGTGTTAGGTAATTTTTTGCTGTTGTGACAAATGCCGTGGTCAGAAACTATTTAGGGAAGATATACTTTATTTTGGCGTATGGGTCTGAGGGGTAGATCCTATAATTGTGGGAAAGACATGGCAGCAAGTGGTTGAGCAATGAACTGGAAGATCATAATTCCCTTCCTGTTCAAGAAGCAGCAAGAGAAAAGGATATGAACCAATCATATTAACTCCCAAGCCTAACCTTAGTGATGTATTTCCTCCTGCAAGACTACATGTACTAAAAGTTTCTTTCAAAACAGTGCCACCAAGAAGAAAGTCAGTATCCATTCCTCTGTTGAAGGGCATCTGGGTTTTACTCAGCTATCAAAAACAACGACTTTTATGAAATTCATAGGCAAATGGTTGAACTGGAAAATATCATCCTGAGTGAGCTAACCCAATCACAGAAAGACATACATGGTATGCACTCATTGATAAGTGGCTATTAGCCCAAATGCTTGAATTACCCTAGATGCCTAGAACAAATGAAACTCAAGACGGATGATCAAAATGTGAAGGCTTCACTCCTTCTTTAAAAGGGGAACAAGAATACCCTTGGCAGGGAAGAGAGAGGCAAAGATTAAAACAGAGACTGAATGGACACCCATTCAGAGCCTGCCCCACATGTGGCCCATACATATACAGCCACCCAATTAGACAAGATGGATGAAGCAAAGAAGTGCAGACCGACAGGAGCCGGATGTAGATCGCCCCTGAGAGACACAGCCAGAATACAGCAAATACAGAGGCGAATGCCAGCAGCAAACCACTGAACTGAGAATAGGACCCCATTGAAGGAATCAGAGAAAGAACTGAAGAGCTTGAAGGGGCTCTTGACCTCATATATACAACAATGCCAAGCAAACAGAGCTTCCAGGGACTAAGCCACTACCTAAAGACTATACATGGACTGACCCTGGACTCTGACCTCATAGGTAGCAATGAATATCCTAGTAAGTGCACCAGTGGAAGGGAAGCCCTGGGTCCTGCTAAGACTGAACCCCAGTGAACTAGACTGTTGGGGGAGGGCGGCAATGGGGAGGGTGGGGGGGGAACACCCATAAGGAAGGGGAGGGGAAGGGGATGTTGCCCGAAACCGGAAAGGAATAACACTCAAATGTATATAAGAAAATATTCAAGTTAATTAAAAAAAGTCAGTATTTAAATACAGGTGCTTAAGAATGATGTTTCTCATTCAAATCACCAAAGTTTGTTAGAATATATTAGAATCTGTCCTTTATGTGGAACATATGCACTAATTAGTATTATAATTCTAAAGAAGTTATCATATCAATTACCAAGCAATCCAGCAATAAATTATTTTTCGATTTATTTCTAGAGTCATAAAATGTTGGCCTATATTGTTCAAATTTCAGTAATACAGTGTACACTTGAAGAAAGAATGTATTTACAAATTACTATGCATTTATAAAGAACAATTATTTAGCAGAGTGCAAGGAATATAAAATTGAAAAAGTGATTTAGGAATCTATTAAAAATATTTTATTTAAAGGAAACTAGAATATAAGCTTGGTTTAATTTGAGTGATAATTATAGATTGTTTTCAAAATGTTTATTTTAAGTTTTCACAATTTCACATATATATTATGTATTAGTTATTTTAATCCTCTAAATTGTCTTATTCTATCACCACTCTACTGAATGCCTTCATTTTTTCCAACAAGTTTCTCTCTTACTTTAATGTTTTTCCCCTTACAGATTGGGAGAAGTCATCATTTCATCCTAGATAGAAAAGAAACTTGTGAGGTTCCACCCTTCCCTGAGTAGCTATTGGCAATAATCATTTCTAGGATAAGACGAGTTATTTTCTTAAGTGATATAGCACTGGTATATTACCCATGCTCCATTATTTAACTTCCTACCCATGATCATCTAAACAACCATAAGTAGGCATATTTTTTTCTTTGACCTATAATGAACTATAACCTGATGAAGCCAGTGTAAGACTAGAAATAATCAAGAAAAAGATTAAATATTTTCTATGCTGAATATCTTATCTACTGCCCATTGATTTTATGATGAGAGCTCTCTGTGTCAGATGTACTGCTCCCACTGCATTTTTCTTTGAAGTTACATAATTAAGGACCATCGCTCATCAGATCTTATATAAAGCCGTGGAATTCAAGCCTCTGAGTCTATCATCTCACTATATAAAATTGCTTCAATAGTTGCATGTTTCCAGTGTTTTGTTATAATGATTATAAAGAGACTATGACAGGTGTCAAGCTTTGTGACAGACAGTTACTTGCTAATATCAGTGACCAATTCCATTCCCTCAATCTTCTGTTTATATTTTGAACCGAGAAAGATTGTAAGATGCCTTGGTTAGCAAAAATACATGTATTTTGAAGGCTAAAGAGTTTGCAGAAGGACCTAAATTCATCTTGCTTATCTATAGGTCACTTGTTTCTGAGAAAGTACTGTAATTACTTTATGTTTCTTTTATAGAAAATGGACTTATTTGAAGGAATAAATATTAAAATATAAACATAAATGATTTACAGGACATGAAATAAAATGGACCATTACTAACTTGGATATATTTCATTAGTCACTAATCTGTGAATGTGTCCCTTCACATAAATAATACTAATCTATATCATAACCATTGATAAAATGGAAGACATATATTACTTTTAATAATTTCTGTATTTATCTCATTTTAAGTGAACAAATGTTCTTATATAAATCATATGGCTATGTTCCTCAAACTGTCATCATTCTTGATATCAGGTCATATTTTATTTCATCATGATGTGTAGAAATAGGATTAGTGTTATATTTCTAATTCTTTTGTAATGCAATTTCTTATGATTAATGTTCTTTTTCCTCCGGAGAATTGTTATTATCTAGATGTTTTTCACAGAACTCTTCTGTTATTTACCATCTACTTTTCAGTATATTTCTGTGCCTATTAAAATCAAAACATGGAAATCTTATATAAAGGAGGGAATGACACCTTATTCTTCTTATCAAATGCCTTTCCTTTTGTGTTTGTAATGCTAATATTTTCTATTCATCTATTCCTGCCCTTTGGGAAAAAAGCTTTATTACAGTTTGAATTGTACCTACTCCAACTCCATTTGTAATACTTATAGACTTTACTTTTTTTTAAAATTTGGATGGTATTCTTATCCTTACATGGTTTTTAGTTGATCATGATTTGAAGTACACTACTCCAGTCATATATCACTTGAAATACCAAATTGCTTTATGTCATCTATAACGTTGATAAATTATGTTTCTATTGGTACTAAAATGCATCAAAACCAAATTAGCATAACATCTCTAGAGAGAACTCCCCAAGGATTACTATTTTGTGCTCAGCCAACTGACTATAATATCTCTCATATTTGTGAAAATCGCTTCATTTATTTCAAATTTAATGAATCTAGGTTTTATCTTACCTTTACTTTCTATATTGCTGCAAGTAAGTATTTCATAAAACATGGAAGGTGTTATGCAGACAACTAGTGAAGAAAAAATCATCAACAACTTTACCTGTCTGTGAAATATATCAACTGAAATACCAGTCCACTAGGCATGATTAGCTCATGTGTGAAATGGTAACACAACTATCATGGGTATTCTCCTCAGTGGATTTCAGTCCTATTTCATAGTTGAGAATTCCATGTCTGGTATTGTAAACCTGTTGAAAAACCATTGTGTAGAAAAGTTATAGATTTATGTGATTGGTGGCAGTGGCATTTACCTAAATTGATATGTTTGTGGCCATAGATAAGGTAAGGCTACTCTCAGCTTGAATAAGAAATGCTTCTCTTTGCAGTCAACAGAAGCCAATACAGACACAAATGGTTGCTCAAGGCACTATGGATAAGTGTTGGTTGACTACTCAGCCATAAATAAGATACTCAGCTACTATAAGACTGAGAGAACATTCTAGAAGGGCTTCACCACTGAATTACCCTTCCAGACCCTTTATTTTTTCTATTCATGGATAGCCACATACAAGCTTTGCTTGCTATTTTTATTAGATGATTGAATTTGTCTTTTGCTTGATTTTACACAATTTCAAACAGTTTGTTGGTCACATAAATGTTACTGATACACCTTGAGCATAATCTTGGCAAACTACCTCCTCACCACTGCTGACATAGATGTTTTAGTATAAGAGTAAATTTTTTGGGATGGAGAAGACCAAAGCAAAACAAAATTTCTGCTCTCCTATTGAACTCATCACATAGTGGTTTCAATCTGTTTTTGGAATACTTCATATATAAACATGATTTAAAAAAACCTTAATTGCTATACCATAACTGAAGATAAAAATTGCTACTCTTATGCTAGAAATGAAAAATTAATCTCTAAACCTGTTTTCATCAATTACTGGTTAAAGCCTCTCAGGTGGCAGTTATGCAAAGGACCTGTCTGTAACCATATCATAACATCATTAATTGTGTAAAGGGGGTCTCTCTCTCTCTCTCTCTCTCTCTCTCTCTCTCTCTCTCTCTCTCTCTCTCTCTCTCTCTCCATGAGCCTCAAGATAGACCAATCATTAGCTTTTCCTTCAACTCGTAGTGCATCTTTACTGCTACACCTCTTAAAGGGAGGACAAATTGTCAGTAGTTTCGTGGCTAGACTGGTGTCCTAATCCCTCTATTAAAAGACTTTTGTGGTTATTGGAGGTGACCATTCAGTTTCGGGATCCCCTATTGCTAGGTGTCTTAGCTAGAATCACCCTAATAGATTCCTGGGAGTTTCCATTGTCCTAGGTTTCTAGCTCATACCAGAGATGAGCCCAAATAGTCAAACATTAGGTTGAACTTGAAGAATCCTGTGGAAAAGGGTGAAGAAAAATTGATGGAGCCATAGAGGTCAAGGACAACATAAGAAAACCTATAAAATCAAATAACCTATAAAATCAAATGAGACTCACAGAGACTGATCCACTGGAGAACATGCATGATATGGATCTAGACTTGCTCTACATATGTAACAATTTTCTATCTCCATCTTTATGTGGGACTACTAACAGAAGAGGTAGTGGCTGTCTTTGTCTTTGTTACCTGCCTTTGAGTCCCATTCCCCTAAGAGGGCTACTTTGTGTAGTCACAATAGGAGAATATATGGATGGTCCTTCTGTGACATGATATACACAGGTAGATTAACCAAGAAGGCTGTATTCTGTATTCTGTATATATTGTTTTCTGTATTCCTCAGTTGAGAATTCTTAGTTTAGCTCTGTACCCCATTTTTTAAAGATTTTTATTAGATATATTTCTTTACGTACATTTCAAATGTTGTTCCCCTTCCCGGTTTCCTGTCCATAAGTCTCCATCCCCTCCCCTCCTCTTCCCACATATGGTTATTCCCCCCCCATTCCCCTTGCACTGAGGGTCCAACTTTGGCAGGACCAAGGGCTTCCCCTTCCACTGGTGCCCCAACAAGACTATTCTCTGCTGCATATGCAGTTGGAGCCCTGGGTCAGTCCACGTATAGTCTTTTGGTAGTTGTACCCCATTTTTTAATATGATTATTTGATTCTCTGGAGTCTAACTTCTTGCATATTTTGTATATATTAGAAATTAGCCCTCTATCAGATGTAGGATTGGTAAAGACCTTTGCCCAATGTGTTTGTTGCCATTTTGTCCTATTGACAGTGTCCTTTGCCTTAGAGAAGCTTTGCATTTTTAAGATGTCATAGTTGTTGATTCTTGATCTTAGAGAATAAGCCATTGGTGTTCTGTTTAGAAAAATGTCCCCTGTGCCTAAGTGTTCCAGGCTCTTTTCCCACTTATTCTTCTATTACTTTCAGTGTATTTGGTTTTATGTGGAGGTCTTTGATCCACTTGGACTTGAACTTTGTACAAGGAGATAAGAATGGTCAATTTGCATTCTTCTACATGTTGACCTCCAGTTAAACTGGGATCATTTGTTAAAATGCTGCTTTTTTTCCATTGGATCATTTTAGCTCATTTGTCAAAGATCAAATGGCCATAAATGTGTGGTTTATTTCTGGGTCTTCAATTCTATTCCATTGATCTACTGCCTATCTCTGTACCAATATCATGCAGTTTTTTTTCCACTATTGCTTTGTAATACAGAGGTCAGGGATGCTGATTCCTTCAGAAGTTCTTTCGTTGTTAAGGATAGTGTTCGCTATCCTGTTTTTGTTTTGTTTTGTTTTGTTTTGTTTTGTTTTATTTTTCCTTTCCAAATGATTTTGCAAATTGCTTTCTAATTCTGTGAAGAATTGACTTGGGATTTTGATGGGGATTGCATTGAATCTGTAGATTGCTTTCTCCAAGATGGCCATTTTTACTATATTAATTCTGCCAGTCCATGAGCATCCATGATCTTTCCATCTTCTGGAGATCTTCTTCAATTTCTTTCTTCAGAGACAAAGTTCTTGTCATACAGGTCTTTCACTCACTTGGTTAGAGTCACACTGAGGTATTTTATATTATTTGTGGCTATTATAAAGGTTGTCATTTCCCTCATTTCTTTCTTGGCCTATTTATCCTTTGAGTAGAGAAAGGCTACTTATTTGTTTGAGTTAATTTTATATCTAGCCAATTTGCCGATGTAGTTTATCAGGTTTAGGAGTTCTCTGGTAGAGTTTTTGGGGTTACTCAAGTACACTATCATGTTATCTGCAAATAGTGATATTTTGATCTCACTTTTCAATTTGCATCCCTTTGGCTTCATTTTGTTGTCCAACTACTCTGACTAGGATGTCAAGTGCTACATTGAATAGGTTGGGAGAGATTGGGCAGCCTTGTCTATACCTTGATTTTAGTGGAATTATTTCAAGTCTCACTCCATTTAATTCAAGGTTGGCTACTGGTTTGCTGTACATTGCTTTTACTATGTTTAGGTATGAGCCTAGAATTCCTGAACTTTCCAAGACTTTTATCATGAAAGGGTGTTGAATTTTGCAAGTGCTTCCTGAGCATCTAATGAAATGATAATTTGTTTCTTTTCCTTGAGTTTGTTTATACAGTGAATTATATTTATGAATTTCTATATATTGAACCACACTTGCGTCCCTTGGATGAAGCCTACTTGATCATGGTGAATGATTGTTTTGATATGCTCTTGGATTCGGTTTACCAGAATTTTATTGAGTATTTTTGCATCGATATTAGTAAGGGAAAATGGTCTGAAGTTCTCTGTCTTTGTAGTGTCTTTGTGAAGTTTAGGTATAAGTGTAACTGTGGCTTCAAAGAACAAATTTCATAGTGTTTCCTCTGCTTTTATTTTGTGGAACAGTTTAAAGAGTATTGGTATTAGGTCTTCTTTGAATATCTGATAGAATTCTGGTCTAAACACATCTGTTCATGGACTTTTTCCATTGGCAGACTTTGGATGAGTGCTTCTATTTCTTTAGGAGTTATGGGACTGTCTAGATGGTTTATCTGCTCCTGATTTAACTTTGGTACCTGATATCTGTCTAGGAAACTGTCCATTTCATTCAGATATTCCAGTTTTGTTGAATATAGGTTTTTGTATTAGGATCTGATGATTTTTTGAATTTCCTCAGATTCTGTTGTTATTTCTACCTTTTCATTTCTGATTTTGTTAATTTGGATACTTTCTTTGCGTCCTCTGGTTAGATTGGCTAAGGGTTTATCTATCTTGTTGATTTTCTCAAAGAACCAGCTCCTGGTTTTGTTGATTCTTTGTATAGTTCTTTGTGCTTCTACTTGGTTGATTTCAGCTCTGAGTTTGATTATTTTTCTGCTGTCTACTCCTCTTGGGTGAATTTGTTTCTTTTTGTTCTAGAGCTTTCAGGTGCGCTCTGAAGCTGTTAGTGTATGCTCTGTCTAATTTATTTTTGCAGGCACTCAGAGCTATTAATTTACCTCTTAGCACTGCTTTCTTTGTATCCCTTAAGTTTGGGTATGTTGTGCCTTCATTTTGATTAAATTCTAAAATGTTTTTAATTTATTTCTTTATTTTTTCTCCTTCACCAAATTATCATTGAGTAGAGTGTTGTTCAGTTTCCATGTGTATGTGCACTTTCTGTTGTTTTTGTTGTTATTGATGACCAGCCTTAGTCCATAGTGATCTGATAGAATGCATGGGATTATTCAATATCCTTGTTGTTGGAGGGACCTGTTTCTGACCAATTATATGGTCAATTTTTGAGGAAGTACATGAGGTGCTGAGAAGCATTTATATCTTTTGTTTTAGGATGAAATGTTCTATAGATGTCTGTTAAATCCATTTGTTTCATAACTTTGTAAGTTTCACTATGTCTCTCTTCAGTGTCTGTTTCCATGTTCTGTCCATTGATGAGAGTGGGGTCTTGAAGTCTTCCACTATTGTGTGAGGTTTGTTTGTGCTTTGAGTTTCTTTTATGAATCTGGGTGCCCATGCATGTGGAGCATAGATGTTCAGAATTTAGAGCTCATTTAGTACATTTTTACTTTCATGTGTATGAAGTGTCATTCTTTATCTTTTTTTGAAAACTTTGGTTGAAAATCACTTTTATTTCATATTAGAATGGCCACTCAATCTTGTTCCTTAGGATCATTTGCTTCGAAAATTGTTATCATAGCCTTTTACTCAGAAGTAGTTTCTGTCTTTGTCACTGAGGTTTGTTCCCTGTATGCAAAAAAAAAAAAAATGCTGTGTCCTCTTTTTCTATCCAATCTGTTAGTCTACATCTTTTTTATTTCAGAATTGAGTACATGTTAAGAGATATTAAGGAAGAGTGATTATTGTTTCCTGTTATTTTTGTTGTTGGAAGTGGAATTATGTTTGTGCTGCTCTCTTCTTCTGGATTTGTTGCAAGAACATTACTTCTTGCTATCTCTAGGGTGTAGTTTCCCTTCTTGTGTGGAATTTTCCATTTATTATCCTTTGTAGGGCTGGATTTGTGGAAAGATATTGTGTAAACTTAGTTTTTTAATGGATTACCTTGTTTTTTCCCACCTATGTTTGATGAGAATTTTGCTGGATATAGTAACCTGGGCTAGCATTTGCATTCTCTTAGGGTCTGTATGACATCTGTCCAGGATCTTCTAGCTTTCATCATCTCTGTTGAGAAGTCTGATATAATTTTGATAGGTCTGCTTATATATGTTACTTGATATTTTCCCTTACTGCTTTTAATATTTTTTGTATTTGGTGTTTTGACTATTATGTGACAGGATCAATGTCTTTTCTCGTCCAATCTGTTTGGAGATCTGTAGGCCTCTTGTATATTCATGGGCATCTCTTTCTTTAGACTAAGAAAGTTTTCTTCTATAATTTTGTTAAAGATATTTACTGGCCCTTTAATTTGGGAGTCTTCGCTCTCTTCCATAGCTATTAACCTTAGGTTTGATCTTCACATTGTGTTCTAGATTTCCTGGATGTTTTGCATTTTACTAGGAGCTTTTTGCATTTTACTTTACCTTTGGTGGTTGTGTCAATGTTTTCTATGGTATCTTCTACCCCTGAGACTCTCTCTTCTATCTGTAGGTAATGCTTGCATCCATGACTCCTGATTTCTTTATTAGGTTTTCTGTCTCCAGGGTTATCACCTTTTGTGCTTTCGTTATTGTTTCTATTTTCATTTTTAAATCCTGGATAGTTTTCTTCAATTCCTTCACCTATTTGGTTATGTTTTCCTATAATTGTTTAAGAATTTTTTTTGTGTTTCCTCTTTAAGGGCTTCTACCTGTTTACCTGTATTCGCCTGTATTTTCTGAAGGGCATTATTTATGTCCTTCTTAAAGTCTACTCTCTTCATCATGAGACGTGATTTTAAATCCAAATCTTGCTTTGTGCTATGGTGGGAGAACTGGATGATCCCAAGTTGTCCTGGTGTCTGTTGCTTTGGTTCTTGAGCTTGCCTCTTGCCATCTGGTTATCTCTGACGTAATTTGGTCTTGCTCTCTCTGTCTGTAGCTTGCTCCTTCTGTGTACCTGTGAGCCTTTGATCTTAGCAGTGATCGCACTCCTGGGAATCCAGGTCTTTCATGGCAGGTTTTGGGTTTGAGAGCTGCCGGATAGTCTGAGCTCTGGGCACAGTTGATGACCAGAAGGGTCCTATAGTAGGCAACCCTATGGTTCCTGCACCCTGTGTGCTCCTGGTCTGTTTCTCTTTGGACAGTTCGTAGAGATAAAATGGGGTCTCACCTATGGGCTTAGGAGGGAGAGCACTCCTGGCAGACCAGCTCTCTGCAGGCAGGTTTTGTGTTTGAGATCTGTTGGACAGGCCCAGCTCTGGGTGCAGATGGAGACAGAAAGGATCCTGTGCCAGGCTGCCCTGTGGTTCCAGAGCCCTGTGCTCTCTATTCAGGTGTTTTTTTGGATAGTCACTGAAGAGAATTTGGGGTCCTACTTGTGTGCTGTGGGATTAGGAGGGAGAGTGCCCCTGGCAGAACAGTTTGTTAGGTTTTGGATCTGAGAGATATGGAACAGTCCCAGCTCTGGGAGCAGATGAAGACCAGAAGCATCATTGGTTCTTTGTCTCCATGGTTATATATTCTTTAAAAATATAAACACAGTAATATGCAAAAAGTCCTTGCATATTCTTTATTACATTGGATCTGAACAATACATTCAATCTCCTCTTTTATTCAAATTCATGGTTTGCTGCTAAAACGTCATTGATTCACTCAGAAACTTAGTTTTATCATCTGGAAAATGAGCTTAATAAAAATTCCTTTCCAACTTTTAATTTAATGTGACATTGTAGATTCCTTTTGAAAGGTAGATAGAGAATATTGGCATTCTCATTCTTTAGTTCTTTTGGGTAAAATATGATATTTAATGTGTGATCTAACATGCATTCTACAAAGGCAGTTTGGTACTTGATAAAAATAAAGAGCCCTAAAGTCATTATATGAATCAAAACAATCATAATAATATTATAACAAGGAATAGAATTCCAAAAATTGTATTTAATATCAAGAGAAAAAAGGAAATGAGAGTACCTAATAAAATAATCTTATTTATTATTAAGTAAGTTAAATATGACAGTGTAGTTTATAGTCTAAAGCATATTCTCCCAACTTGGAAAAGTTATTTGATTTACACCAATGCTACTTTGTTGTTTCATTTTGATATTTCAATATTTTGATAATATCAATGTATTTCTTATCTACTTCCATGATGCAGTTGTTAAAATATTATGTAGGTTTTACAACTATATTCACATGAGAAAATTGATGTGCATTATTATGATATATGATTGTCATTTTCAGAGAACATCGAGACACAACAAATTGGCAAAATGATTTGTACGGATTTTACAGTTTAATCTGACTGATGATCATAGATATATAGAAGTTAGATAATCTGTTTTGAAAATGTTTTTTTAAAATGTCCTACCATGTTTCTGATAACCAGTGATAGGCTGCTACAGCTATGATGAGATTCCTGGCTAACTATATCTGTAAGTTCCATGGGCTAATTGAAGATGATAGATAGCATAATTCATATGTGTTGATTTGAGGGGGATTATACATTCAAATCAAGAAAGCAATAAAAATCTGATAAGGTCTCTTTTATTATTTTAATTAAATTATAGGTTCTTGAATAAAGATCAGCAGGTAAAAATCATCTTTTCTTTTTAGAACTAGAGTTTGATTTCCAGCATCTATCCATGTTGGACAGCTCACAACCACCTGTAACTACAGGACCCATGGGATCTGATCCACTCTCAGGATTTCAGGGACACTAACATACATATACATATACACTTAAACCTACACATACACATGTGCATATACATACAAACAAGTGCACCTTTAAAATAAAATTGAAGTCAATAAGACTGAGAAGGGCAAAGAGTAGTGACCAAGCATGTGCAAAAATTCTGCATCCATGATATGTTCGATAATTGGATTTTGAACAAGAATTAGATGTCTAATTAATCCTTCACAATCCAAAGTAAAAAAGTTGTTTATGTCTATTTTCCTAGAAGCAAAGTTCTAGCTCCAGGAAAGTTTTAAACTAGTTCTCAAGCTTAAAAAAAGTAACTTGACTTTTGAAATATGGCAGCGCCAACTCTGAGAGATTAGTTCTTCAATACTTCCGTCAAGAGAAGCAAAGGCAATCGTGCATCAAGTTCCCATCATTTGTCACTGAGGGTGTGATGGGGACACAGAGCTTCAATCCCCATCCCAAAACCTCCTTTCCTTTGGCACAACAGTGGGGATTGAATATGGCATAGATGTTTTTCGAAGCTGTAATTAAGAACAAGACAGAGACTTGGAGAGAAGACTGGAAACACGGTGAAACCCCAGAAAATGTAAGGAGAAATGATTTGGGCTGAATTAAGTCAGTGATATGATCTGTGTGGAAGTGCATGTAACACAGTAGAAGTGAAACTTTTATATATACTCCATAGCATTCCAAAATTATTTGTGTTCATTCAAACATGAGGTTTTGAATACCTTCAAATGCAATGGCAATACCTCAGAACTTAGAAACTAACTTATTTGTTACATATATATATATATATATATATATATTTTACATGAATGTATAATAAAACTGGAATGATTCCATGTTACTGGTAAATCCGTACTAATAAGTGAAACAAATCTGGAAACAAAACGAAACAAAACAAAAAACCCAACTTTCTGTGGAGAATGGAAAGCCTGTCACTATTGGTTGTAATGTAAATGAGCATGATCATAAAGGAAAACAACATATATTCTCTTCAAAACAAAAACAAACAACAATAAAAACAGCAAAAAGAATACAACGTGATCCAGCAATCTATTGCTAGCAAAGTATTGGTAGTCAGTTTGATGAAGCAATGCCTACAAGTACATCACAGTCTCCAGGTTATAACATCAGTCATACTCCTAGGAGGAGAGCAGAGGATGATGACTAGTAGAGTCTGAGTAGTCAGACTCTGTTAAATAAGGGGATATATTTTTAAAATATCTAGCACACAGAAGATCAAGTATAGTTAGTCGTAGTATTAAAAACTTATTAAAAAGTTGGGGTAAAATACTCCTCAAAACCAATAATGGCAAGTACTTAAAGTTATGGCATAATAGTTATATTTATTGTCTTATTCCTATGTATATTTGTCATATTTTCCATTGTCATCTTGGCTCACCTAGGAAAATGGTAACTCAACAGAGAAATTGAATCCTTCTGACTTGTCTCAGACCATGTCTGAGAGGCATCTTTTTAGTTCCTTCAAAGATATATGAAGGCCCAGCCTACTGTGAGAAATTCCATCCCCAAGCATGTGATGGATGAAAATGTTAGGTGGGCAAGGTAGGTGAAATAAACAAATTAGTAGTGTTTCTCTGTGATCCCTGCTTCTGTTGTTGCCTCCAGATTCCTACCTTGGTTCCTGCTAGGGCTTCTATTCATGTTAACAGAACACTATAAGCCTATTAAACTTTTTATCCTTCAAGTTGCTTTTAACCATGGTGTTTATCGTAGCAACAGAAATATCATGAGAAAAAAAATTCATGGATCATAACATTGCTTATAAATATATGGGCCTATATCCTGTCAATTTATCAGAACTAATACCAAAAACTTTTAGTTACGTTACAAGTGACACCTTAAATTATAAGAAAGAAATGTGACATTTAATAAAAATCTTTATATTCTTGACAACATAGAAAAGTTGTCATGTCTTACAAAACTTTTTTAAAGTTTAAACATGTCTTACAAAAAACGACCTTTTTATAGAAATAGCTAAAGCATTTACTAGAAAAATTGAAATTCCAAGAATCCACGAGGTTCTTCCTATCATCAAACAGAGAGAGACATCATTTCTTACCCTTGTTTATTTCTCTTCTGAGATTACTAAGACATAATTCGTAAGCCATAACATTTACCCTTTTAAGCCCTGTCATTCTGTGGATTTTAGAGATTTTCATCATTAATTTCAGAACAAATTTGGCTTAGAAAAATAGCATAGGTATGAGCGGGCATCTCTCATCTTCCCTTCCCACTCAGCCTTGGGAAATCATGGATCTACATAGAATTTCTGTAGATTTTACTTTGGCGACTACAGCTAAAGGAATCAGAAGTATTTGTGTGACCCTATCTTTTTTCACTTAACAGCTTTTTAGATATTTTCTCTATCACAACTTGTACAAGACACTCATCCCTCCCCAACCCACGTCTGATGATCCTCCATTGTTTGCATTTCACTTTGTTTATCTACCTGTTAGGAGGATACTAGGCTTAGTCATCTTGAAGTCATTGTGAATATGATTGTTCACATTTTGTATTATTGTTAATGGAATTTGCAAAACATTTAGGGTTGTAGCCTAGAAAATTCCATGTAATCTGCCCTAGTATGTGCATGTTAATTAAGTTGAATACTCTCCTTATAGGACAGTGGTTATTTTCCCATCTCAGTTCTTGATCATAGATTTTAGCAAATATATTGTTTTGAGGTGTTTTCCCATATCTTCAAGTTTTAAACTGATTTTAAAGGATTTTTTCTAGTAGAACTATAATGACAGGTTTTTCATCTGTCAACACAAATGAGTGCTATTTCTTAATTATTTCATAGCTATTAGTAACAGGTAAGAAAGATTTAATTTCATACAGTCACTTAATTGCAGTAATATTAATAAGTAAATGTCTGCATCTACATTAGTGTGATTTAATTATTGACATACTAGACAGAACTTAAATATTGAAAGCATCTATTTTCACCCTCAAAACAAGTGTATTCAACTTGAAGCCTATTATTATTTTCATATTAGACAAATCAGTCCTGAGATTACTCTTTAGATATTCACTTTAAGAAAGGATTGAAGGAGCTGAAGGGTCTTGCAACCCCATAAGAACAACAATACCAACCAACCAGAGCTCTCAGGCACTAAACAAACACCCAAAGAGTACTCATGACTGACCCAAGGCTCTAGCTGCATATTCAACAAAGGATGGCCTAGACCTGGGTCCTGCCAAGACTGGACCCCCTAGTGTAAGGGAATGTCAGGGTGGGAAGGTTGGAAGGGGTGGGTTGTTGGAGGGTAGAGGAACACCCTCATAGAAGAAGTGGAATGAGATAGGATAGCAGGTTTATGGACAGGAAACCAGGAAAGGTGGTAACATTTGAAATGTAAATAAAAAATTATCCAACAACAAAAACAACAACAACAACAACAACAACAAAGAAATTCTCTTTAACTGAGGCTGATGGACTGGCATAGTGGTTAAGAGTCCTTTCTGCTCTTGTGGAGAAGCTGAGGTCAATTACCAGAAACAAATTGGGCAGCT
Source organism: Rattus rattus (assembly GCF_011064425.1). Classification (NCBI taxonomy): domain Eukaryota; kingdom Metazoa; phylum Chordata; class Mammalia; order Rodentia; family Muridae; genus Rattus; species Rattus rattus. The sequence continues at coordinate 69,942,554 of NC_046159.1, forward strand.
TACAACTTCCTTTCAGCTTCAGGAGATAAATACCCTTTGCAGGTATCTGTGCACAGATAGGCTATATATATGCACAAGTGTGCACATGCGTGTGCATGCATGCTCACACACGTGCACACACCCACCCTCCCACACACCCCCACACACAAACACACATACACACACAAATAGAAATAAAATATTTAAAAATTAAAAAAAATCTTTTATGGTATCTTATACAACATTTTTCCTAACTTAGAGTCTCATTATATAGCCATGCCTTTTGCTATGTATACCAAACTGGCCTTGAATTCATAGTGATCTTTTTGCTTCTGCCTACTGAATGCTGAGATTAGAGATGTGCTATAGCACACCTATATTATTCGTTTTTTTTCATTTACTTTTTACATTTCTTTGAAGTGAAAAAAGAAATACAGTTGCTATACCCAGGCTCTAGTTAATTTCAATTATTAATTTCTGGCCAAGTAGTTATAATCAGAATGACATTATTACCAATAATTACTTGTTAGAAATAAGATTGGAAGAAGAAAAGTGGCTTCTGTATAGCATTTCTATTGTTTTAAAATGTTCATATCATCATCATCATCATCATTATTACTACTATTGTTTATGTATGTTCATGTTTATGTGCCTGATGCATAGTGTGTGTGTTTGTATTTGTGTGTGTGTGTGTGTGTGTGTCTGTGTGTGTGTGTGAGTGTCTGTGTATGTGTGTGTATTTTCCTGGGATGCTATCGATGAGTGGGTGGAGTTCAGAGGAAACAGCATGAAGTAGCTTCTTTCTTATCTTGGCATCTTGAACTCTGGTCACTAGGCATACACTACGAAAGTCATTATGCACTGAGCATTTTTCTGGCCAGTTTTTCTTCTAAACCTGTCTAAATACATATTTTAAAAAGTGGTTCTAGTCCCATTTTGAGAATCAGATATGCTTCTTTGCAGATTATGCATTAAATGAATGTATTCTGGCATATTTGTTTGGTTCTCATTGTTAGTATCAGTATGTCTGATCTCGTCTTCATGTCTAACAATGAGTACTCACTGATGATCTAGAGAATCTTCATATTAATAATGAACCTGAGTTCAAAGTTGGTAAGTGACATCAGATCTATCTCACTATTTAAGTTGCCTGACAAGTGGAATCAGCCCAGCATTGTCTTTCTGATGAGCATGACAATCTCAGAGCAGAAATGTACAATGGCAATTTCTCTGAATATTCTTACTGGTTTCATAAAACTGAGAGGGAGCTGCATGTGTTGAACAGATAACCAAAGCTCGATAAGATATGTACCTTCAATTGGCTTTTATGTAAAAGTAACAAAGGTGCATTACATTCTCTTCTAAGAGTTGAAACATAGAAACAAGGTGAAAAAAGCTAACAATGACTTTCTTGCTCATAATGAAGCCCTATCAAGATTGGTGTGAGTTGTTGCCATAATGGATTTGGGAAAATCCATTTCCATTCCTGGTTTCATTGACAATCCACCTCTATGCACTTAGCACTGTATCACCCCAATCTTTGCAAAGAACTTAAGTCTGGAAGGTGAGGGGTATATTGAGAAAATCCTAATGGGAACGGAAGCTCACTAGAGAATGGAGGACGATGGACGGTTATTTATGTGTGCTTAGCTGAGCAAATGTGTGCACATTTATGGAAATACACATGTAGCAAGGTGTAATTTATCTCTCTTTTTTATTTTTTTCATGGAAAATATTAACATTTAATTAACCTCCAAAGTGGCTATAAGCCACCAGAACACAGGCACCTCCAACACCCTTAATCTTCTCTTCAGCTCTTCTGCTGAAGAATTTGGCCTTCACGATGACAGGTTGCTTCGGGAGCTTCCCATTCCCCAGAACTTTGTAGTAGCCTGATTGAACAACATCAGTGATGGGAGTAGCTCCAGTTTTGTTTTTTGCTGCATTGATCTGTGTCTGCTCACTGACCAATGTCCATAATTATCCAGGTTGACAGTTGGGCAGAAGCTCTGGTTCCTCTTCAAGTGGTAATGCTCATACCAACTTTCCCGAAGTAACCTGGATGGTATTTGTCAAAGTTGGTCCTGTGTGATGTACGCCTCCTGCATCTGGTGGCCTCCAGGTGCTTGCGGTGCTTAGGGATGAGACTGTGGCCATGGCTCATGTGGCCCTGGAGTTTCAGGGTCTTTTTCAGTCTGGATGGTATGGCGGGGGCAGAAAAGAAAGAGGTAATTTATCTCTTGTCTTAGGCTCCCTTTACAGATTTTCCCAGTTGAGTTCCACTTTTCTCTCTGTCAGTCAAATGTAATTTTTGATGCTTTAGAGCAGTGTTCTCTATCAGTGTACTTTATCCATGTTCTCAAACTCACAAGTAAAACTTCACAGATATTTTGTCTCTTTTTTCCAGCTTCTTTGTTTAAAAAAGTAGAACTGTTCCATTATTATACAGAAAGATATCTGTGGACAGGGTCACATAATTTTTCGAACTGTACATGCAGTTGACATGAACATACAATTCAAGAATAACTGTATGTCAATGAACTAGTTATATACTCAGTATACATACTAAACATGTGTGTAAACAAATGTATTTTGATTTGCATCTTGTCATGATAGACAAGTTATGTTTAAACAAAGCAAGGGACATGTAGTATTCATTACTTTTCTGCTGTAGTGACAGAATATCCTAATAAAAATAACTTATACAGAAAATTTTTACTTTGGCTTCTACTTCCAGAGTGAATACTGCTCATTAGATAGGAAAGTCACAGCAGCAGAAGCATGAGGCCAACCTGTGAGTCATGATGCTGACTGATCATATTTTATCTGAACAAAGTAAGTGGGACTGTACTAAAATCCCTCAAAGCCTGATCCTAGCTGTTCCATGAACATCCCACAAAGCCCATGCCCAGTGGTATACTTTTTTTCAGAAGGGACACACCTCCATAATGTCCTATAATCGTTTCCAATAACAGTACTGGCTGGGGACCTAGTAGAAAATCAGAGGCATTTCATCCCCAAGCCACAAAATATGCAGATAAATATGGTGTGGAAATGGAATGCCAAGTTAAAAAATTGTTGTAAAGTTAGTATCTTAGTTTGCTTTCTATTGGTATAATAAACACCATAACCAAAAGCAACTTGGAAACAGAGCAGGGTATGGCGTATCTTTAATTCCTATACCCAGGAAGCAGAGGGAGGCAGATCTCTGTGATTTTGAGACTGGCTTCCTTCCAAGTCCTGTCTTAAAACATCAAATTTTGATCCTGTCTCAAAAAACAAAAACAAAAGAGGAAAATCAACCAAAGCTTATTGATGTAAAATGTTTATTTTACCTTAAAACTTACAGTTCATTACTTAGAAGTTAGGGTAGGGACTCCATGAATCAGAGGCAAGAACTGAAGCAGACACCAGGGATGAATACTGCTTCTATATAACATGCATTAGCACCTTCCCTGAGATAGCATCACTCTTAGTGAGCTGGACCCTCCCACATCAATCCATCAAGAAAATTTCCACTGTTATGTCTATGAGCCAAACTACAGGAGGAAATTTCTCAATGAAGTTTCTTCTTCTCAGATTACTGCAGCTGTGTAAAGTTGACAAAAACCAGCACAGTTGGTTTGAGTTACATATTCAGTAATTTCTCTTCAAATATATTGGCATTCTAAAAGCACAAAGAAAAATTATTTTTGTCATCTCACTAAAGAAACGTTCTCTTGGGCAAAACCATCAATACACACAGATGCTCAGACTCACATCTTTCTTCTAAAACTGAGGAAGTTTGCTTTTAACATAACTACCACAGATCTTCAAGTGAAGGGATTAGGACTGTTCTTGTTCTAAATAAGACACAAAGGTTTGTGATTACTTGAGGCATTCCCATACCTGTGTTTTCATCTGAATCTTCAAACTCCGAGTAAGCATAACTTTCTTCAACGGAATTAAATGCTATAAAACAGTTACAGTTTTTGTGCTGTTTGTATGTGTTTATTTCTGGATTCATTTACTGGGCAAATAGATGTTGATATGGTGCGGGCTTTCTTGAACAGTGTTGCCGACACTAAGAAGCAGCACTTAAGGAAGCAAAGGTAGCTCATACCTCCCCTAGAACTCATAGCTGCTTCCTGGGCATACACCCAAAAGATGCTGCAACATATAACAAAGACACGTGCTCCACTATGTTCACAGCAGCCTTATTTATAATAGCCAGAAGCTGGAATGAACCCAGATGCCCTTCAAGAGAGGAATGGATACAGAAAATGTGGTACATCTACACAATGGAGTACTACTAAGCCATAAAAAACTATGACTTCATGAAATTCTTAGGCAAAAGGATGAAATCACAAACTATCCTGAGTGAGGTAACCCAATCAGAAAAAAGCACATGGCATATACACTCACTAATAAGTGGATATTAGCTCCAAAGTGTGGAATACCCAAGATGCAATTTTCAGACCACATGAAGTTAAGAAGAAGAAAGACCAAAGTGTTGATAGTACAGTCCTTCTTAGAAGGCGGAACAAAATATTCACAGGAGGAAATACAGAGACAAAGTGTAGAGCAGAGCATGAAAGAAAGGCCATCCAGAGACTGCAACACATGGGGATCCATCCCACAGCAGTCACCAAACCCAGTCACTATTGGGGATATCAAGAAGTGCATGCTGACAGGAGCCTGATACAGCACTCTCCTCAGAGGCTCTGCCAGAAACTGGCAAATCCAGAGGCAGATGCTCACAGCCAACCATTGGACTGAGAAAGGATCCCCAATGGAGGAATTAGAGAAAAGAATGAGATAGCTGAGGGGGTTTGCAACCCCAAAGGAAGAAGAACAATATAAACCAACCAGACATTCCAGAGTTCCCAGGGACTAAACCACCAACCAAAGAGTACACATGGTATGACCCATGTCTCCAGCCACATAAGAAGCAGAGGATGGACCTTGTAGGGCATCAACGGGAGGAGAGGGCCTTGCTCCTGTGAAGGCTTGATGCCCCAGTGTAGGGGAATGCCAGGGTGGGGAGGTAGGAGGGAGTGAAAGGGTGGATAGAGGAGCACCCTCATAGAGGCAGGGCATGCTGGGATGAAATGGGGAGTTTCCAGGAGGAAAACCTGGAAAGGGGGTAACATTTGAAATGTAAATAAAGAAAATATCCAATAAAAGAAAATAAAAAAGAAAAAGAGAAATGTAACAAATCTAAAGAAAATGTTTAGGCAAAAACCATAAAGCAAGATTAGCTTTGGACTGTGAAGAAAGGAAAAAAATAAAAAGAACCAAAAGAAGTTAAAGAATAAAAGTACTAAGCAAACAAATATCAAATAGTTTTATGCTAAGACTGGAATTCACTTGGGTGTTGTTCAGACTGTATGTATCAATGAAAATGCCTTAAGGCAGAAAAGATCCAGGCTATTGTTTGAAGATGAAGGAAGCTGTGGCAGGACACATGGGAAGGAAGGAAAGAGGACTCTTGATGCAATCAAAGCAGGGGGGCATCAGATGTGCTGAACTCACAGAGGCGAATAAAAAAGAGTTTGCGAGACATCTGAAACCCTATTTGGGATTTCTGTGTGTCAAAGTGGCATCATTACATTCACAGTGTAGGTAAATTCAGTCAGGCTGCTGTGTGAAAAGTGCATCACAGGGAAATTAGGCAAACTAATTAGGAAATCTCTGAAGAATTTCAGACAATACTACTCTGACAGAGTCAAGCTGGAATAAAGATGGAGAGGCATGGGTAGAGTGGAGCAGAGACTAAGGGGAAGGCCAGCCAGAGACTGCCCCACCTGGAGATCCATCCCATCTGCAGACACCAAACCCAGACACTATTGCTGACGCTAAGAAGTGTTTGCTGACAGGAATATAGCTGTCTCCTGAGAGGCTCTTTCACAGCCTGACCAAAACAGATGTCGATGCTTGCAGCCAACCATAGAACTGAGCACTGGGACCCCTATGGAGCAATTAGAGAAAGGACTGGAGGAGTTGAAGGAGTTTGCAAACCCATAGGAAGAATAACAATATCAACTAACCAGATCGCCCCAGAGCTCCCGGGGACTAAACCACCAACCAAAGAGTACACACAGAGGGATATCCAGCTGCATATTTACCAGAAGATGGCCTTATCTGATATAAGTGAGAGGGGGGACCTTGGTCTGGTGGAGGCTCTATACCCAGATGTAGGGAAACGCTAGGACAGTGAGGTGGGAGTGGGTGGGTAGGTGGGTGAGCACCCTCATACAAGCAGTGGGAGAGAGGAATGATAGGAGGTTGATGGAGGGGAAACCGCGAAGGGGGATAGCATTTGAAATGTAAATAAAATAGCCAAATAAAAAAGGATTTAAGTTCTAAAGTAATCAGTAGTGTTAATTATTGAGTATGACATCAGCACAGGGTCGGATCAGGGACACTTGTTCCTATCAGTTATATCTATGAGGACACTAGGCACCTGGTGGCTTCTTACACAGCAGCTGAGTGGCACAGTGAAGACAGCTGATCTGAGTTTGGAGCAGCAACTAACATCTGTGTCTCATTCTCTTGTGTGAAGTGGAGATCAAAATGATCTTATATAACGAGACTGGATGTAGTCTAGTATATAGACTGCTTGAGTACTATGCACAAAACCCTGGGTTCTCTCCCAGGTACCACATAAAACTGGGTGTGATGACAGACATTTGTAATTTTAGCACTCAGGACATGAAGGAAGGAAGATCAGAAGATTGAGATCGTACTTGTTGTATTAATTAACATTTCTGGTTCCATGAAAAAATACCATGACTAGAAGCAACTTATAGAAGAAATTGTTTGGGTTTATGGTTCCAAAAATAACAATCCATCATGTTGGAGAGGCGTGGCAGCAGGCGATAGGTGGCAGACGGTGGGTAGATCAGCGGGAACAAGAACTTGAATGTTCCTGTCTTCAAATACAAGGAAGGAAGTAGAGACTGAACTGAAATTAGTGCACAGATTTTAACCTCAAAGCCAGTCTCCAGTGATGTATTTCCTCTAGCCACTCTGTAACACATAAGTCTCTTTAAACAGCAACAGCGACTGTGGACCAAGTATTCAAATGACAGAGTCTCTATGGATATGTCTCATTTAAACACACACATATGCCTCCATAGGAAATTTGAGGGTATCTAGCATACTTAAGACCTTCTTCCAAAAGAAATGAAAACAAATAATGCATACAAGTAGGGGCAATATAAAATGTATACAGTGATAATAAGTGTCTTATATGTTATGTAATATATTATTATAATGTTGTATTATATGTTCATAGCTCCTTTGCATAGTTAACATGATTTACCTGAAAACATGCTTTTAGAACTGAGTTGACCTAGACATTAATTCTTATTCCACAGTGGATCATTTTTTTTACACTTGGACAAACTATCCACATTCTGTGAGACTCAATTTCTCATCTCTAAGGTGGGAGCCATTAAATCATATGTTAAACTAGAAGCACTAAATAAGATTTTTTAATATCTCAGAGTAAAAACTTGTTCCAAGAAACTTATATATTAGTCACTGCAAAAATTAAATAGTTATGCTCTTTGGTTGGTGGCTTAGTCTCTAGGACTTCCCCGGGTTTCAGGTTAGTTAACAGTATCTAGCATCAGTGGGGGAGGATGGACCTAACCCTGTAGAGACCTGGTGCCCCAAGGAAAGAGGATGTACAAGTCAGGTGGGCCACATTCTCAGAGACAAAGGGGAGGGGAGATGGGACAAAGAACACTTGGAAGGGGACTAGGAGGGAGCAACATTTGGAATGTAAATAAATAACATAATCATTTAAAAATATTAAAAATTAAAGTTATTTAAAATATTCCTTTTAGTTTGTTTGACTATTAAAAGTAAGATTCCTCTATGTGACCCAGCTGCCCTTTTACTAAATGTTGTATTAATGTTTTAAAATTATTTATACTGCCAAGGGCCATATTGCTCTCTACAGTCTGACTTTGGTAGGGGGCCATGTGTATGCCAATAACTAATGTTTCCACAGAAGGCCGAGTGGATGTCCCTTTTCTTTCCTTTTTTCTTTTTCTTTTTCAGCTGGTGCCTTGAGGCCATGTTGATGTTGATGTCCTTGAGCAATGCTGCCAGCAAGAGCCATGTTGATATGTGTGGCTTGTGCAGCCACCTGAAGCCATGTTAATGTCCAAGGTTTGTGCTGCTGCTGAGGGCCATGCTGAGTTTGTGCACCTACTGTGGCTGGGAGTTAGGTTGTTGTAAGTAGTCCATGTTACCACTGAAGAACATGGGAATGTCTGTGGTCTGTGTTGCCACCTGACACTATACCTGTGTCTGTGGTCTGAGCTGTCATAGGAGACCTTGTGGGTGTCCATGGTCTGTGTTCCTTCTAGAGGCCATGTTTTTGTATGTGGTCTGTGTTATCCCCAAGTAGAGGTTAATGTGGGTGACAGGTACCCACATGAGGTCATGCTAGTATCCTTGATCTTGTTGTACCTGGATGCTATGTGGATGCTCCTGTTACCCTAGAGGACCATAGGGATGGTTATGGCCTGTGCCAACATCTGAATTCATGTTGATGTCCACAGATGCCATGTGGAAATACACAATTCATGCTGCCATTGATTATAAAGGGAAAAAAACCTTATTTTGCAGTGGTATCGATGACTGTAGACTCATGAGAATGAAAGACCCGGAAGGTTTCTTTGTTCCCTTCTATACTGCCCTACCTCCCAACAATAAAATAGTAGGAGGCCCATAATAAGAACTCTTAAAAATTGGTATAGGCATGCTGACGTGTAGCTCTTCACAGTTGATGGCTTCTGGTTGAGCTAGGGATAGGGAAGGAGTAAATTTTTAAGGGACTAGCCTATAACAGGAGTTTGATTATGCTCCATTGAATATATGGGTAGCACAATTTGAAATATAACTTTCTCTTTTCTCCCTCTCATTCTCTGTGTCATCTCCTCCTCCTCCTCCTTCTCGTCCTCCTCGTCCTCCTCGTCCTCCTCCTCCTCCTTCTCCTCTTCCTTCTTCTTCATATTTTGGTGCAAGAAATGTATAATTTCATTGTAGTCCCAGCATCAACTGTAACTGTACTTTTGTCTGATACTGCCTATCTTCCTAGAAGGCTACTATGAAGATTACCAGCTAGATTTGATGAAATGTACATTCTGGTTCTTGTTTTGTCTTTAATGAGTCAAAATAATTGTTTACCTTAAAATTTAAAAGTACAAGAGAAAGAGGTTCATTTGATTTACTGTTTCATTAGATTTTTGTTTAAACACAGATGACCCATAGGCTTAAATACAAAACTGAACAATGTTCATTTCTTTACTTCTAGACTTGAAGTTATGATTTATATATGTCAATTTTGTAACCAGGAGAAATGGGAGGCAATAGCTTGATGAGAAATTTCAAATATATACTCAATTTATTATTTTAAAATTTTATACTTTAAGCTATTACAAAAATAGTCAAGCAAAGCAGAAATAAAAAGGAAGTATGAGGGAGAGGGAGAGAAAGTGTGTATTAAAAATGAAATATCAACAGTGCCTCTTATACAGTCACTGTATGGCAAACATCCACCCATGTTCACACACACACACACACACACACAATCACACACACACACATGCACACATTTGATTCCAATGTGCTTGAAATATTTCATGCACATTTTACAGATGAAGATTTTAGTAACCCAACACTAATAAGAATCTATTTTATAGCATTAATGAAATAGAATGAATAAAGCAGCAATTTTAAAATTAATGTACTCCTCTACACTTAACAGGTGTTGAATAAATTTTTGAGTGTTTAGCTTTGGAAGGGAATGGAGTAATAAATTTAACAACATGTAAAAAGTCATGTAATATATAACTGATACTTGGAAACACTCCAGCTCTTATGGATCTAATGAATAAATACATTTGATAATACATAAACCAATAACACTTGCTTTTGAGATATATTTTGAAAGGATGTTACTTTGTCAACTGTGACTGACTAGGACAGTCCCTGCGCTAGCCTATATGCCTTCCAATTTAGAAAGTAAAATCTTTCCTCGGCATCTCAGCTAACCACTAATTGTATTTCACCTATTTAGCAGATTTACATTCTTGTCAACTAAACCTGCTTCCTTCTACTACAGAAGCAAAATTTCTGTGGCAATTAGAAATAATTGCTGTGATTTCTCCACCCACCTAACTCTGGCTTCCAACAGAGCACTGCATTGCATTAGCCTTTAAAGACAAGAATGTTGAAAGGAAAATGTGTCATTTGAAACTAAAGTACCATGAAATTTAGGACCTAGAAATCTTGATAAAGTCTCTTTCTGGCTAATACAAAACACTGATGTGCACACACATGCCTGTGTGTGTGTGTGTGTGTGTGTGTGTGTGTGTGTGTGTATAAAATATGATGTGTGTGTGTTTGCGTGTGTGCACGCGCGCGCACATGCATTTGTGTATGCATGCTATGTGACTTTTTATATGTTGTTAACATTTCTAATCTCCATTATCTTCCAAAACAAAATAATAAAAATTTATTCAATACTTGTTATAGTTTAGAAGAGTATATTAATTTTAAAATTGATGCTTTATTCATTCCATTCCATTCAATATATATGTATACATACATACATACATACATACATACATACATACATACATACACTCACAGTCTAAATACTTGTTTTTATGAGGACGCCAAGGATTTGAATTCACTCCACCCTTGTTGGGCAATGTCTAGTTTCACTTCTTCGAGATTTACTGTTTTATCTCTTCCCTTCCCTCACGCTGCTTACTTGGTGCAAATCAACTACAACTAGGAGCACAGCTTCATTGTCTCTTTTCCCGAATGCTAGTCTTACCAGTTGCCTTCACAAAAATCCCATCCGTACTCTGTGTTAATCCTCTGGACACTTTATGTGGAGCTCTGTGAACTGCTCCAGTTTCCTTTGCATATCCATATGCTAGTGACTTAGACATGATTCTGAAATCAGCCCAGAAAGGGCAAAGGAGAATAGTATGTCTTCACATTGCCTTTGGCCATGCGCTAATTTATTCAATAATATTGTTTACAACCTGAGGTTTTGAGACTTTTCGGCTTTAAGAGAGAAAGCGGGGAACTGAATCAAGCTGAGTTTTTAATTGAGAGCTGCTGCATTTTTTCCTTTGCAGTTGCCTCAAAAACAATCTCTTCCCAGTCTCTCTGTGGGTGCCTACTCAGAGAATGGAGCAAAGCTGAGAGTGAGCATAGGTATTATGTGTGCAGGTAAAGAGTCAACTTTCCAAGGCAGTCTCTCTTGCCCCAATTAGGAGAAAACATTAGAACTGGGTAGGAAAGCATCCATTTCCACAGCTGGATCTGGCCTCAGTGATCAAAGGCTTCCTCTTTGGGGAAACTAATCATTTTAAACCAGTGGCTGTTTGTCAGTAAAACTCAGTGCATGAAGACTTTTTTGGGCAGAGATGCTTGAACTGGGGAATAGAGAATTTTGTTTAAGAATAGAAGCAAAAAGGGTTCTATGGTTAGTGAATGTACAAGATATATATACAAGGTAATAGTGTGAATGGTACTGAAGGTAAATTCTCAGACCTGGAGCCAGTGCTGACTCCTTTCAATAAGATGAAAAGGACCACACTTCACAACTTCAATTAATTCCTGTGTTAAAGTTAGTACTATTTGCCAACAGGATATAGGCTAGAGTGACCTGAAAGGACCGCCTTGATTGAGGACTTGATCAGAGTGGCCTGTGAACATGTCTTTGGGAGATTATACTGATTACTCATTGATGCAGCAAGGGCCACTGTGAGCAGCTCTATGCCTAGGCAGATTGTCCTGGGCTATACAAATGAGTTACCTAAGCATCACCCTAGGAGTAAGCAATGAGTGGGACAACCAGCAAATAGCATCCTCTGTGTTTCTAGCTCTGTTTCCTAGGCTAAACGTGGCATCTCTGGTTGGAAGTAATCCTGCACAGAATAATATGTGGTCCTTCCTTTGGGTCTGTACCTTGAATTCCTGCTCTGACTTCTCTCAGTGATGGACTGTGACCTAAAACTATAAGATGAAACAAAGTCTTTCTTTCCCAAGTTGATCTCAGTGAAAGTATTTTACCACAACAGAAAAGAAAATAGATGAGCTATTATATCTAGTTCTTAACTTATTATGTAATACTTGGAAAACCTCCTTAGCATCAAAGTTTGTTTTCAAGAGCAGATTTTACATAAAAGTCTCAGTTTTCCATGCCCTTACTCGACAGGTCTAAAACTGTTCGTCTTGTAGAAGGCTCTGATCACGCCATGCTGCCGTTTCTCCACACGTCTCTGGTCAAATCCAGTTTCCATCCTGCTGCGTTTTGGGGGAGCTTAAATTGTGATACCCCTTTCACCTGGCTTTAAATAGCCTGGGCCAGTGGGAGGTACTGGCAATGTGCGGCAGGACTGGTTGAGGTTTGGCATGTTTACTTCCCTCGCTTGTTTTCCTGCCTTAGCACTGCAGCTCTATTGGTAGCTGATTTGGACTCCTCTAGGGTGGTATTTTCTGGCTTTAAACTCCTGCCAGGCAGCAGGCTCATGGGCGGTAAGATTTCCTACTTCTCTATCACCTTCACGACACTCTTCCTGTTTCCACACTTTTGGATATAAATTTAGTTCTTACTGTGACTATGACCGATTCTTTTTCTTCTTACTGGGGTTATAAGATCTGGCTGGTATATAGGGATCTGAGTGCCACACATCACAGAGGAAACCATTAGCCTGAGAACAGGCTGGGTACACATGAGTTCTCATTGTGGCCACACTAGATCCCCCTCCCAGCTCTGCATGAAGTCATAATAATTGGCATGTTACTTGTAGGTTAGCCCCAAAAGCTCTTGTGAAAGTTGAACTCAGAGAAGTACAGGAAATAAAGCAAAAAAGAAACCCACTGGGCATGGTTCAATTTATAAAAAGTAACCAGTAATTCTGAAATAGTAGTCCTGGTAATTTATTTGTTTGTTAATCTCTTTTATCAATCTTCAATTTGAAAAATAAGCATAGTGTACATACCTCAGAACTTCACTACTAAATGGTAGAAATTGTCAATCATATCTGGCTAGCATTTTAAAGAGAGTTTAGTGGAGGCTAATCTTTCTGCATCAAGAAACATGGTGTGATGCCTTTGAACCCACAAAATTCTGGTGCTATGGATTCACGTGTCATAAAGACACTGTATTTGTAAAAGCATACAGATGTTTTTAGAAGGGTAGTCCCCTTCTAGAGAGGGGTAGAAGGAATTGCTCTTCCAGAGAGTTCTAGAGATTGTCTCATATCAGGTAATTTTCACATCCACTTACAAGACAAATGATGTAGTTTATAGGGTTCATGTCTCGAAATGATATAAATAGACATGGTCGAGAAGTTCTGGATGTGAGAAACATTGAAAATAACTTACATAACTGTAGAAGATGAATATGCAAGTCCCAAGAATGGAGATCAGCCAGGGTCTAAGTAACTTCCAAGTGACCCCAAGGGGAGTTACAGAGAAAGCATTTAATTTCCACAGAAACAATCCAGGACAACACAGAAGGATGGTGGAAGGTGAAAGAGACTCTTCTGATCTTTATCTGTGCTTTGATTGTGAAGTTAGTCACAAAAGGAAATGACAAGGGTGTTTCTGACTTCCTCTTCTGATGCTCCAGCCTCCAGAGAAGAGAGTTCTCAGAAAAGGTCCTGATGATAGAAAAAGCATCTGAACAAAATGGCACAGCATGATTAAAAAACATCCCCACCAGACAGCTCACCTGAAGTGAGTGTCCTGGGATCACCTGAGGATTAACCATGGAAAGAAGAATTTCTTAAAAATGGGGTTTAAAAATCTCAGACTGACTAAACTAAAATCCTGTGATGCATATGTAAGTAGATTAATTTGATTTTCTCTTTCTCCTCTCAAGACAAGTATCATTTTTGGAAAAAGGATATTATGTACCCCACGTTTACACTTGTCAATTGAGTGCAGTCACAGAAACCAGCCATGCAAATGCTGGACCTTCTGCTCTTCATTGCAATGCCATAGTGTTTGTCTGTCCTTGGGCTTTTTCAGTTTCTCATCCTAAGTACCAATCATCCTTGTATTCTCTCTTCCTTCTGTATCCTGTCTGTATCATACCACACCATGCAGAAGATGGACCTGAACCACTTATGGCAAGATGTTTTTCCTTTTCTTCTATCATGTCGAGTTTATACCTTAATATCAAGTTCCTTCTGTCAAATGAACAGTACTGATCCTTAAAACACAGAGGAGAAAACCTATGTCATACTGGCCTCTTTTTAATTCCAGGGCTTATATCTTTTTCACCCATTTTGCCCTTTGGATGTATTACAGAAATCATAATAATTTGTAATTTAAATTATGTTTTTGTATTTAATTTTGCTAGTGTGTGTGTGTGTGTGTGTGCATGTGTGTGTGTGTGTTATGTGGTGTCTGTGTGTGTGTGTGTTATGTGGTGTCTGTGTGTGTGTGTGTTATGTGGTGTCTGTGTGTGTGTGTGTTATGTGGTGTCTGTGTGTGTGTGTTATGTGGTGTCTGTGTGTGTGTGTGTGTTATGTGGTGTCTGTGTGTGTCTGTGTATGTTATATGGTGTCTGTGTGTGTGTGTGTGTGTGTGTGTGTTTGTTGTTTCTGTAAGTATGTGTGTGCATGTGTAGTATGACTCACTTGTGGAGGCCAGAGCACAACTGGTAGAAGTTTGTTCTCTCCTGCAATCAAACTCAGGTCATTAGGCTTAGTAGCCAGCTTGTGTACCTACTGAGCCACGTTACTGGCCACTAAGAATAGTTATTAAAACAATAATTTGACATAAATATGTTGAAACTCTCTTTCTATCATAAAATAGCACAGTACTTTTTTACTTTAATATTTTGTGAAATAGTACTTCTCCGATGTTCATCTTTAACTGATAAATAGTCCTTTTGAAATAAAAGCATCACCAAGGAAACAGATTTCACATAATTTATGTTTCACTCTTTCCTCCAGCTCTGGCTGAATTTCAAATAAGGAAGAGTTGAGACCTCAGAGTGCTATGATTGGAAGCAAGATGGAAAACACCTGTGAAATTTCAGTGGCGACTTCAGATAGTGTTCTTCTTTCCTCCACACACAGTCCCTGGTACAATTGTAAACCATTTGCTACTTGGAGATAAGCAGCTGTGTTGTGGACAATATAATTATTAACAATATGTTCTATACTCTAGGAAAAATTGTGCTAAATGGTCGAATCTATTGGAGTGACTGTTGCTGGCAATTTTTGTGATTCCATGTGCAAATAGGAAAGCATAAGCTATTTGTGTCCATACCATTAGTCTCTTCTTAGCAAAATAATTAACAGAAACACACGTGTGAGGGATGTAACTCTGGATGCACAGGAATTCATCATATATGCCCCCCTTTTGGAACATGAATGAATACATCATCAGAAATCAGGATCTTTGTAGGTACTTTTGGATCTGCATGTCTCACCAACATAGAGGAGACCAAGAGAAGAGTGTGTCATTGTTGTGACAGCCCAGGGATTTGGTTTCCTTTACTATATACAAAGCAACAAAGTATGGGAATGATACATATTAAAGTTCATTGCTTCTGGCATATTTGTCAGGTAAACAATGAAAAGAAGAGACAGTCACGATGTAATTTTATTTAAAGAAAAAATCTTTATAGATATTTATAGTAAAACACAGGTTGAAAACATTTCCCTGACCTCAGGGTAGCACGACATTAATATAGACTGTAGGAGAAAAGTCTCAATGCTCATTCCAATTTCCAGTCATTGTTGCAGACTGTACACAGGATTGTTTGCTTTCTATTGATCTCTATCTATTAGCGAGAATAATATTTATGGAACAAATTGAATCTCTCTGTTTCTCAAGAAATATAGTCAGTGGCATCCCGTTATGTTCAAATTCCAATATTATATTGTTACTAGATCCTTAATAGGTAGATGAGTAAGGCACTGCTCGGCAAACTGAGGCACCTCACTTGAATAGCTTGCCCCTGTATGGTAACATCTAACAGTCCCACTAGCACCCCTCACAGCCTGGCCTTTGTGGTTTAGCATATCATGCGGATAGAGAAATGAACATGCTCACTTTAGATACATGCTATGTACAAGTACAGTAATACCAATCTGTTCTTAAAGGGGCCTTTCCAGAAAACTATTAATCATCTCATCTGTATATAAGATGGGACGTACATATGTTTGAAATTATGGCTGATGATTGTTAAAAGCCATTAAATGTCACTTTAACAGCTCATCTGTCAATCAGGATTGGATCTACCTATATTCTATGCCTGAAGATCATCTCTTTATCCCTACAATCTCAAGCAAAAGGATCCCAAAGAACTCCAGTTTTTGAGGTACATGTTTGCAGCAGTCAGCTTCCATACCGTTGTGTGGATTTCTATATTTTCCTTTTAAGAAATCTACACTTCATTTCCTTTTGCTGTATGTATCTCATCCAGTTCATTGTTAGTGATAAAATACAGTTGAGCAACAAATGACATGACAACCAAGACCTCTGTTTCCTTATTATAAAATATACATGTCTATATGTATATTTATATTAATATATACACATACATGTAAATTATATACATATATGTAAATATTACAAATATAAGTAAATATACACATATCGTACATACATATATGCACACTCATACTCACACACGCACACACACACACATATATAAAAATTTAGGAAACAAATTGATAATAGATTATTTAAAACTAACTGAAATGAGGAAAAGAAGGAATGAGTTACTCTCCCATTTTCCTGTAGCAGTGCATATTTTAAATGTGAGCAAACTGTTAGAACTATGTGAAATCTTTTGCCTTTTCAGAGAGGTAAGTTCTTTGTCTGGGGCTATGGCCTTACCACAACTGTATCAAGAATATGTATCTCATTAAAGAGGTAGAGATTTCGCCAATTAAAAATATTTTAAAATTATTTTTATTTATGTGTGAATATGTAAACGTCTTTTTGCTTTCGGTGTTGTGTGTGGGGGGAGGGTGTGTCCCCAGAGGCCATTAGAAGGCATTAGAACCCCTTAACATGGAGTTGCAGCTGGTTCTGAGCCTCCATACATGGGTCATAGAGCCTAAGTCCTATCTCTATAGTCCTCTTCTCCTCTTCTTAAAACGTATCCTGTTTCCTTTAATCTTCTGGAGTTCAGAATATTCTCTTGAGGCTATAAAGTGTGCTTTTTGTCTTTCTCCCTAATAAAGGAAATTTGCTTTTCTCTTCAACATAGTGTTTTATCAACCATTGACCAAACCATATGTAAATGATGTTACCGGTGAATATTTATATACACACATAATTCATATGGGTGTGCATCTATACATACACACACACACACACACACACATATATATATATATATATATATATATATATATATATATATATACATGTGATTTCAGATTCTAATTTGGGCAATTATGCAGTTCCCCATTCCACACAATTAGTGTACTTCCAGGAACATAGAACACGGGGGCCCAAAAACTGATTGAAAGAACTGTCCATCCTCAACGACGTTCATGTCTGTAGCTTTTAATCGATCTAGCTACCATAGTGGCATCATTTGCATGATTTCTGACTCATTCCCTAGACTGCTTTTGTAATTCCTGCTTCTCTGCTTGAAATGCTGCTTTAGAGTAGTTAGCCCTTCTCCTTGGGAACAGAAATGTTTCTTCAGAAATGTAGCCTTTTCTGAGCACTCATTTACTTTTCAGCTTAGCACACATATTCTCTTCCTCAGACTGTAATTTGTAATGTTATGTAACTTTTCATTACATATGCACTCTTCTCCCGTGTGCACTGATATGCTTCCTCTCTTTTCAGTTTTACTTATCCTCAGAGTTCTCCATTCACCAGCTGCCGCAGCCCCATCAACTCATGCTCATTGTTTTTGTCTTCAGGGAATGGTGATGAAATACATCATGTCTTTGGCTTTCTGTAATTACTAGGTGGCAATTTTGGATTCTATTCTGTAATAAGATATTATAATTTAATCAATTCTATTATTCATATAGTGTGACTTTTCCTAGATGGATCTAAAGAAATGTCCAATCCTAGAAAAGGCACCAACACAATGAGAAAAGATTTTATCTACATCTGCTTGGCTAAACAAAGATTATTGGGTTAGATTATCAAAACATGGGAGAAAAATTACTTTTCAGAAGCATGTGTGTTTCATAGACAGATGTATTAGTGAAAAATGTAAAGTTTTTGCACAAGTCATAAACATGAAAATTGTGTTACAGGAAATTTTTGATTCCATTTTGTACATTTTTAGTGCTATAGATAAAGGAATTAAAGAATGAACCCAGGATGAAAATGGAGCACATCTTAATGAGAATTTAAGAGAGAGCAAGAGGGCAAGTTTGGAAGGTACCAGGAAGAGAGGAATGGATAAGAGAAAGACAAATATCCATATCTTTTCAGTTAGAAAAAGCATGCAGGCTTAGAAATGGGTGTCAGCAAGCAGTGGTATGGGTGTTTGGGGGACAGTTGTCAGAGAATGACTGAAAATGTCTAGAGTGTCCTAGTACCAAGACTTTTGATAATTTTGGCCAGCATCCAAACAGGCAGACAAATAGAAAAGGAAAGTAATAAAAATAATAATGATAATAAAAATAAAAAATAATAAAAGTAACTTAAATTTAAAAGAATTAAAGAGTTAAATTAAAATGGAAATTAATAATAATTATAATTCAGAAAACTGGGCAAGCAATTCATTCAAGAGAAGGATATCTGGAGTGTATAAGGACATTATTTCATTCAGTGAATATTTTTCTCATCTCCTTAGCATAGCTTGATGACTCAACTTTTGCTCACCAGGCCCAATGAGTGACTTACTTGAACTCTTGAGGGGAGGGACAAAATTATGTTTATACTCTTATGTTTTGAGTAGTTTAGAATGTCATGACTCCACCTAAGATCAGAGAGAGAACACAGATTCTACTGAGAATGTGGAAGGAGGTCTTTCTTCAGAGCCTTAAGACAAACAAACAAACAATTACTTTTACCCATTTTCACTCATTTAATGTTTTGAAACAAAGAGACAAAACTGGAGCTCCATATTCCTGCATCAGCAATCAAGACCTGAATGCTGCCTTCTCCCCATGCACTCCCCTGAATATCTCCCATGAAGTCTGCTCTAAAACAAAGGACACAGGTGAGAACCTAGCAAACACGGACTCTGCCCTACCCGCCTCCCTTCCCCTCTGCACCTCCTCCCATACTCTTGGATCCCCAGGCTGCACCCCACACCACAGCTTGTTCTACCTCACAAGATACATGCTCTAACCTAGAAAACACAGCTCCATCTGCCTCCTGGGAGGAGTGCTCCAACCCAGGACACACATGAGAGCCAATCAGAGACAACTAGATGGCAAAAAGCAAGCACAAGAACATAAGCAACAAAATCCAATACAACATGACACCTTTGAAACCAAACTTTCCTTCTATAGACATTTCTGGATAACCTAACAGACGTGAAGAGCAAGACTGTGAAATGAAATCCTATCCCATGAGCTTGGTAGAGGCTGTTAAAGAGGTTATAAATAATTCTTTTTAAGAGATAGAGAAAAACACAATCAAACATGTAGAAGCCCTTAAAGAAAAAAAAAAAACAAATAAATCCCTTAAAGTACTACAGGAAAATATAGGCAAACAGGTAAAGGGAATGAAAAACAAAACAACAAACAACAAGCAAACAAACAAACAAATATCTAAGACCTAAAAGTAGAAATAGAAGCAATAAAGAAAACATAAATAGAGGCAAGCCTGGATATGAAAAACCTAGGAAAGAGAATAGGAACTATAGACACAAGCAGCACCATCAGAATACAAGAGATGTGAAAGGAATCTTAGGAATAGAAGATAACATAGAAGATATTGATACATTGGTTAAAGAAAATTTTAAATATAAAAGCAGTTTCTAATGCAAAACATTCAGGAAATGTGGGATACAATGAAAAGATCAAACATAAGAATAATAAGAATAGAAGAGAGCGAAGATTTCAAGCTGAAAATGCCACAAAACATCTTCAACAAAATCATAAAAAACTTCCCTAACCTAAAGAAAGAGATGGCTATAAACATACAAGAAAACCAAAAACCAAATAGTTTTGACCAGAAAAAAAATCCTTCTGCCATATTAAAATCAAATATACAGAATAAATGTACAGAACAAAGGAAAATATTAAAAGATGCAAGGGAAAAGGCCAATTAGTATAAAAAGGGAGACCTTTCAGAATTACACCTGATTTCTCAATAAAGACTCTAAGATCCAGAAGATCTTGAATAGATGTCTTCCAGATCCTAAGAGACCACTGATGTCAGCCCAGACTACTATACCCAGCATCAAACATTGTAGTTGGAAAAAAACAAGACATTGATCCCACACAATAATGGTGGAAAACTACAATACCCTACCTTCACTAATGGACAGGTCACCAAAAAAGAAACTAAACAGAGACACAATGAAATTTACGGAAGGTCTGAACCATATGGATTTAACAGATATCTACAGAACCTTTTACCCCAAAGCAAAAGATTATACCATCTCAGTATAGCAATTCCACAAAATGATAATATATTTAGACTCAAAACAATTCTTAACATACATAAAAATAGTGAAATAATTTATTGCATCTTAACAGTTCTCTACGGATTAAGGCTATACTTCAACAGCAATAGACACAACAGAAAATCCTCATGGGAACTGGACAACTCTCTACTCAATGATTACTCAATCAGGGAAGAAATGAAGAAGAAATGAAGAAGACATGTAGGCTTGTATTTTTCAAAACCTGCTTTAATAGGAGTTCTTAAACACTTTACCATCCTCTTTAGTCCTCCACACACCATGGATAGTGGAAAGGAAAGTTTAATAGGGCAAAGGGAGATGTGAATCTGTTTAGAATTAGTTTTTTGGGGGGAATTTCAATCTTCTCTCTTAGGATATCGAGAGGTCAGTTCACAGATGTTAATAATGATAGTTCCATTCAGTAGGCAGCTTGATCCAGAAGAAACCCCAAGGCTTTGCCTATCAGCCCAATTCCACGGAAGTGTAAAGAAGTTCTACTTTTCAGAATATCCTGATGACATCACAACAAAAGATCATCAGCAAAACCAACAAAATCCAGGATAGCAAAAGCAATTCTCAACAACAAAATAACTTCTGGGAGAATTATCATCCCTGACTTCAAGCTATACTAGTACTACAGAGCAATAGTCATACAAGCCACATGGTATTGTTATATAGACACATAGTTTGATCAGTAGGATAGAGTTGAAGACCCAAAAACAAACCCAGATACCTATGGACACTTGATCTTTGACAATGAAGCCAAAACCATACAAAGGAAAAAAGAAAGCATGTTCAACAAATGATGCTGATCTAACTGGAGGTCTGCATGTAGAAGAATGCAAATTGATCCATTTCTATCATCTTGTGCAAAGTTCAAATCTAAGTGGATCAAGAACCTCAACATAAAACCAGATATAGTGAATCAAATAGAAGAGAAAGTAGGAAATAACCTTGAACGCTTTGGCACAGGGGAAATTTTTCTGAACAGAACACCAATGACTCAGGCTCTATGATCAACAATTAACAGATGGGACCTCATGAAACTGAAAACCTTCTGTAAGGCACAGAACACTTTGAATAGGACAAAATGGCAACCTACAGATTGCAGTAAGATCTTCACTAACCATGCATCTGATAGAGGTCCCATATCCAAAACATATAAGGAAATCAAGAAGTTAGATGACAAAAAACCCAAATAACCCAATTAAAAATGTGGTTCAGAGCTAAACAGATAATTCTTGACAGCAGAACCTCCATGACTGGGAAGCACTTAAGGAAATATCAACATCCTTAATCACCAGGAAAGTGGAAATCAAGTGACCTTGAAATTCCACCTTACACCGAACAGAATGACTCTGATCAAAAACTTAAGTGACAACACATGCTGTTGATAATGTGGCATAACAGGAACATTCATTGCTTGTGGTATTGCAAAGTGGTATGACCATTTTGGAAATCAATCTGGCCATTTCTCAGAAAAATGGAAATACTTCTACCTTAAGACCCAGCTATACTGCTCTTGGGCATATATCTAAATGATTTTACACCACACCACAAGGACACATGATCCACTATGTTCAAAGAAGCTTCTTTGTAATAGCCAGAAATGGAAAGCAATCCATATGTGACTCAACTGAAGAATGGATCTAGAAAATGTGGTCAATCACACAATGGGATTCTATTGCACTATTGAAAACAAGGACATCAAGAATTTTGAAGGAAAATACATGGAACTAGAAAATATTATCCTGAGTGACATAAACCAGATCCCATGCATGCTTTGTACTCTCCAATAAGTGAATATTAACCAAAAAGTACAGACTACCCATAACACACCCCTTTATTTAAAAGAAGGAAAATATAAGGAAGTCCCAAGTGATTGCACTGATAAGAAGAAACAAAATTGTAAAGGAAGGCAGAGAGAAGAAGGAAGCTGCATAGGAGATGGGGGTGGCAATAGAGTGACTGAATCAGGTATAGGCAGAGACATAAGAGAAGTCCACAGGGCAAGGAGAATGAAAGGAAATATCTGTGGGGTTGGATTGAGGAAATCTCTAGCAATTCCTAGAGACTGGGGATGGTGAGACTTCTGGGACTCGATGTGACTGCCTTTAGCCAAAATTCTCTTCAGTTGGAATATGGAACCTGAATAGATCACTTTCAGTAGCCAGACAAGACCCCAAATGGAGGGATGGGGATATAGACCCACTTACAAAACTTTCTATCCAAATTTGGTCCTGTATTAAAGAAATGCAGAGACAAAAATGGAGTAGAGACTGAAGGAATGACCGACCAGTGACTGACCCAACATGAGACCAATCCCATGGGAAGACATCAATCCTTCACAGCATAATTTATTAATGTTATGTTGTGCTTGTAGACAGGATGCTAGTGTAGCTGTCCTCTGAGAGGCTTTACTCAGCAGGTGACTGAGACAGTTGCAGATACCCACAGCCAAACACTGGAACGAGGTCGAGGACCCTTACATAAGAATTAGGATAAAGATTGAAGGCTCTGGAGGTGAAGGCTACCCCACAAGAGGCCAAAAGTGCCAACAAATTGGACCACCGGGAGCTCACAGAGACTGAGCTACAAGCCAACCAGTATATACTGGCTGGGCCGAGTCTCCCAGCATATATACCGCAGAGACATGTCTTGTCTGGCTTCAGTGGGAGAGAATATACCTAATTCTTTTTTTTATATTTTTTTATTATTATTAACTTGAGTATTTCTTATATACATTTCGAGTGTTATTCCCTTTCCCGGTTTCCGGGCAAACATCCCCCTCCCCCCCTTGCTTCCCTCTCCCCAACAGTCTAGTTCACAGGGGTTCAGTCTTAGCAGGACCCAGGGCTTCCCCTTCCACTGGTGCTCTTACTAGGATATTCATTTGCTACCTATGAGGTCAGAGTCCAGGGTCAGTCCATGTATAGTCTTTGGGTGAGTGGCTTAGTCCCCTGGAAGCTCTGGTTGGTTGGCATTGCTGTACATATGGGGTCTCAAGCTCCTTCAAGCTCTGCCAGTTCTTTCTCTGATTCCTTCAACGGGGGTCCTGTTCTCAGTTCAGTGGTTTCCTGCTGGCATACGCCTCTGTATTTGCTGTATTCTGGCTGTGTCTCTCAGGAGCGATATGCATTCACTTTTGATCATCCGTCTTGAGTTTCATTTGTTCTAGGCATCTAGGGTAATTCAGCATTTGGGCTAATAGCCACTTATCAATGAGTACATACCATGTATGTCTTTCTGTGATTGGTTAGCTCACTCAGGATGATATTTTCAGTTCCAACCATTTGCCTACAATTTCATAAAG
Source organism: Rattus rattus (assembly GCF_011064425.1). Taxonomy (NCBI): domain Eukaryota; kingdom Metazoa; phylum Chordata; class Mammalia; order Rodentia; family Muridae; genus Rattus; species Rattus rattus. The sequence goes on from NC_046159.1 coordinate 69,966,454, forward strand.
TCATTGTTTTGATAGCTGAGTAATATTCCATTGTGTAGATGTACCACATTTTCTGTATCCATTCCTCTGTTGAAGGGCATCTGGGTTCTTTCCAGCTTCTGGCTATTATAAATAAGGCTGCGATGAACATAGTGGAGCACGTGTCTTTTTTATATGTTGGGGCATCTTTTGGGTATATGCCCAGGAGAGGTATAGCTGGATCCTCAGGCAGTTCAATGTCCAATTTTCTGAGGAACCTCCAGACTGATTTCAGAATGGTTGTAGCAGTCTGCAACTCCACCAACAATGGAGGAGTGTTCCCCTTTCTCCACATCCTCGCCAGCATTTGCTGTCACCTGAGTTTTTGATCTTAGCCATTCTCACTGGTGTGAGGTGAAATCTCAGGGTTGTTTTGATTTGCATTTCCCTTATGACTAACGATGTTGAACATTTCTTTAGGTGTTTCTCGGCCATTCGGTATTCCTCAGCTGTGAATTCTTTGTTTAGCTCTGAACCCCATTTTTTAATAGGGTTATTTGTCTCCCTGCGGTCTAACTTCTTGAGTTCTTTGTATATTTTGGATATAAGCCCTCTATCTGTTGTAGGATTGGTAAAGATCTTTTCCCAATCAGTTGGTTGTCATTTGTCCTAACCACAGTGTCCTTTGCCTTACAGAAGCTTTGCAGTTTTATGAGATCCCATTTGTGGATTCTTGATCTTAAAGCATAAGCCATTGGTGTTTTGTTCAGGAAATTTTTTCCAGTGCCCATGTGTTCCAAATGCTTCCCTAGTTTATCTTCTATTAGTTTGAGTGTATCTGGTTTGATGTGGAGTCCTTTATCCACTTGGACTTAAGCTTTGTACAGGGTGATAAGCATGGATCGATCTGCATTCTTCTACATGTTGACCTCCAGTTGAACCAGCACCATTTGCTGAAAATGCTATCTTTTTTCCATTGGATGGTTTTGGCTCCTTTGTCAAAAATCAAGTGCCCATAGATGTGTGGGTTCATTTCTGGGTCTTCAATTCTGTTCCATTGGTCTATCTGTCTGTCTCTGTACCAATACCATGCAGTTTTTATCACTATTGCTCTATAATACTGCTTGAGTTCTGGGATAGTGATTCCCCTGAAGTCCTTTTATTGTTGAGGATAGTTTAGCTATCCTGGGTTTTTGTTATTCAGATGAATTTGCAAATTGTTCTGTCTAACTCTTTGAAGAATTGGATTGGTATTTTGATGGGGATTGCATTGAATCTGTAGATAAACTTTTGGTAGAATGGCCATTTTACTATATTAATCCTGCCAATCCATGAGCATGGGAGATCTTTCCATCTTCTGAGATCTTCTTCAATTTCTTTCTTCAGAGTCTTGAAGTTCTTATTGTACAGATCTTTCCCTTGCTTGGTTAAAGTCACACCGAGGTACTTTATATTATTTGGGTCTATTATGAAGGGTGTCATTTCCCTAATTTCTTTCTCGGCCTGTTTCTCTTTTGTGTAGAGGAAGGCTACTGATTTATTTGAGTTAATTTTATACCCAGCCACTTTGCTGAAGTTGTCTATCAGCTTTAGTAGTTCTCTGGTGGAACTTTTGGGATCACTTAAATATACTATCATATCATCTGCAAATAGTGATATTTTGACTTCTTCTTTTCCGATCTGTATCCCCTTGACCTCCTTTTGTTGTCTGATTGCTTTGGCTAGAACTTCAAGAACTATATTGAATAAGTAGGGAGAGAGTGGGCAGCCTTGTCTAGTCCCTGATTTTAGTGGGATTGCTTCAAGTTTCTCTCCATTTAGTTTAATGTTAGCAACTGGTTTGCTGTATATGGCTTTTACTATGTTTAGGGATGGGCCTTGAATTCCTATTCTTTCCAGGACTTTTATCATGAAGGGGTGTTGAATTTTGTCAAATGCTTTCTCAGCATCTAATGAAATGATCATGTGGTTTTGCTCTTTCAGTTTGTTTATATAATGGATCACGTTGATGGTTTCCGTATATTAAACCATCCCTGCATGCCTGGGATGAAGCCTACTTGATCATGGTGGATGATTGTTTTGATGTGCTCTTGGATTCGGTTTGCCAGAATTTTATTGAGTATTTTTGCGTCGATATTCATAAGGGAAATTGGTCTGAAGTTCTCTTTCTTTGTTGGGTCTTTGTGTGGTTTAGGTATAAGAGTAATTGTGGCTTCATAGAAGGAATTGGTGGTGCTCCATCTGTTTTTCAATTTTGTGGAATAGTTTGGATAATATTGGTGCGAGGTCTTCTATGAAGGTCTGATAGAATTCTGCACTAAACCCGTCTGGACCTGGGCTCTTTTTGGTTGGGAGACCTTTAATGACTTCTTCTATTTCCTTAGGAGTTATGGGGTTGTTTAACTGGTTTATCTGTTCCTGATTTAACTTCGGTTTTTCCTGGTATCTGTCTAGGAAATTGTCCATTTCCTGCAGATTTTCAAGTTTTGTTGAATATAGGCTTTTTATAGTAAGATCTGATGATTTTTGAATTTCCTCTGAATCTGTAGTTATGTCTCCTTTTCATTTCTGATTTTGTTAATTTGGACACACTCTCTGTGTCCTCTCGTTAATCTGGCTAAGGGTTTATCTATCTTGTTCATTTTCTCAAAGAACCAACTTTTGGTTCTGTTGATTCTTTCTATGGTCCTTTTTGTTTCTACTTGGTTGATTTCAGCTCTGAGTTTGATTATTTCCTGCCTTCTACTCCTCCTGGGTGTATTTGCTTCTTTTTGTTCTAGAGCTTTTTGGTGTGCTGTCAAGCTGCTGACATATGCTCTTTCCTGTTTCTTTCTGCAGGCACTCAGCGCTATGAGTTTTCCTCTTAGCACAGCTTTCATTGTGTCCCATAAGTTTGGGTATGTTGTACCTTCATTTTCATTAAATTCTAAAAAGTTTTTAATTTCTTTCTTTATTTCTTCCTTGACCAGGTTATCATTGAGTAGAGCATTGTTCAATTTCCACGTATATGTGGGCATTCTTCCCTTATTGTTATTGAAGACCAGTTTTGGCCGTGGTGGTCTGATAGCGCATGGGATTATTTCTATCTTTCTGTACCTGTTGAGGCCCGTTTTTGACCAATTATATGGTCAATTTTGGAGAAAGTGCCATGAGGAGCTGAGAAGAAGGTATATCCTTTTACTTTAGGATAGAATGTTCTATAAATATCCGTTAAGTCCATTTGGCTCATGACTTCTCTTAGTCTGTCTACATCTCTGTTTAATTTCTGTTTCCATGATCTGTCCATTGATGAGAGTGGGGTGTTGAAATCTCCCACTATTATTGTGTGAGGTGCAATGTGTGTTTTGAGCTTTAGTAAGGTTTCTTTTACGTATGTAGGTGCCCTTGTATTTGGGGCATAGATATTTAGGATTGAGAGTTCATCTTGGTGGATTTTTCCTTTGATGAATATGAAGTGTCCTTCCTTATCTTTTTTGATGACTTTTAGTTGAAAATTGATTTTATCTGATATTAGAATGGCTACTCCAGCTTGCTTCTTCCGACCATTTGCTTGGAAAGTTGTTTTCCAGCCTTTCACTCTGAGGTAGTGTCTGTCTTTGTCTCTGAGGTGTGTTTCCTGTAGGCATCAGAATGCAGGGTCCTAGTTGCATATCCAGTTTGTTAATCTATGTCTTTTTATTGGAGAGTTGAGGCCATTGATGTTGAGAGATATTAAGGAATAGTGATTATTGCTTCCGGTTGTATTCATATTTGGATGTGAGGTTATGTTTGTGTGCTTTTCTTCTCTTTGTTTTGTTGCCAAGACGATTAGTTTCTTGCTTCTTCTAGGGTATAGCTTGCCTCCTTATGTTGGGCTTTATCATTTATTATCCTTTGTAGTGCTGGATTTGTAGAAAGATATTGTGTAAATTTGGTTTTGTCATGGAATATCTTGGTTTCTCCATCTATGTTGATTGAGAGTTTTGCAGGATACAGTAACCTGGGCTGGCATTTGTGTTCTCTTAGGGTCTGTATGACATCAGTCCAGGATCTTCTGGCCTTCATAGTTTCTGGCGAAAAGTCTGGTGTGATTCTGATAGGTCTGCCTTTATATGTTACTTGGCCTTTTTCCTTACTGCTTTTTAATATTCTTTCTTTATTTTGTGCGTTTGGTGTTTTGACTATTATGTGACGGGAGGTGTTTCTTTTCTGGTCAATCTATTTGGAGTTCTGTAGGCTTCTTGTATGCCTATGGGTATCTCTTTTTTAGGTTAGGAAGTTTTCTTCTATGATTTTGTTGAAGATATTTACTGGTCCTTTGAGCTGGGAGTCTTCACTCTCTTCTATACCTATTATCCTTAGGTTTGATCTTCTCATTGAGTCCTGGATTTCCTGTATGTTTTGGACCAGTAGCTTTTTTCATTTTACATTATCTTTGACAGTTGAGTCAATGATTTCTATGGAATCTTCTGCTCCTGAGATTCTCTCTTCCATCTCTTGTATTCTGTTGGTGAAGCTTGTATCTACAGCTCCTTGTCTCTTCTTTTGGTTTTCTATATCCAGGGTTGTTTCCATGTGTTCTTTCTTGATTGCTTCTATTTCCATTTTAATTCCTTCAACTGTTTGATTGTGTTTTCCTGGAATTCTTTCAGGGATTTTGTGTCTCCTCCTATAGGCTTCTACTTGTTTATTTATGTTTTCCTGGAATTCTTTCAGGGATTTTTGTGTCTCCTCTCTATGGGCTTCTATTTGTTTATTTATATTTTCCTGGAATTCTTTTAGTAATTTTTGCGATTCCTCTCTGTAGGCTTCTACTTGTTCTCTAAGGGAGTTCTTCACGTCTTTCTTGAAGTCCTCCAGCATCATGGTCAAATATGATTTTGAATCTAGATCTTGCTTTTCTGGTGTGTTTGGATATTCCATGTTTGTTTTGATGGGAGAATTGGGCTCCGATGGTGCCAGGTAGTCTTGGTTTCTGTTGCTTGGGTTCCTGCGCTTGCCTCTCGCCATCAGATTATCTCTAGTGTTACTTTGTTCTGCTATTTCTGACAGTGGCTAAACTGTCCTATAAGCCTGTGTGTCAGGAGTGCTGTAGACCTGTTTTTCTGTTTTCTTTCTGCCAGTTATCGGGACAGAGTGTTCTGCTTTCGGACGAGTAGTTTTTCCTCTCTACAGGTCTTCAGCTGTTCCTGTGGACCTGTGTCTTGAGTTCACCATGCAAGTCACTTGCAGCAGAAAAGTTGGTCTTACCTGTGGACCCGAGGCTCAAGTTTGCTTGCGGGGTGCTGCCCACGGGCTCTCCGCTGCAGCAGCAACCAGGAAGATCTGCGCCGCCCCTTCCGGGAGGTTCCGTGCACCAGGGTTCCAGATATCTTTTGGTGTTTTCCTCTGGGCTCAGTACTGTGTGCAGCGTGCAGTCTCTTCAGGTTTCCCAGGCGTGTCCGCCTCTCTGAAGGTTTAGCTCTCCCTCCCACGGGATTTGGGTGCAGAGAACTGTTTATCCGGTCGGTCCCTTCAGTTGCGGTGTCTCAGACGCGGTGGACCTGTTGCTCCTGGGCCCTCCTCTACGGGTACCCAGAAGCCGTTAACAGTTTCCTCCTGGGCCAGGGATGTGGGCAGGGGTGGGCAGCGTTGGTGGTCTCCTCCGCTCTGCTGCCTCAGGAGTGCCCGCCCGACCAGGTGGCGAGAACTCCCCTCCAGGGGGCCTGGGAGCAGAGAGCTGCTGAGGGCAGGGATCCGCCGGCCCTGGAGTCTGGCCAAACACCGGAAGTGTCCGGTCCCAGAGGAACTCCGCCTCTGTGAGACCTGAGTTTACCAGGCAAGTCGTTTGTAGCAGAAAAGTTGGTCTTACCTGTGGACCTGAGGCTCAAGTTTGCTTGCGGGGTGCTGCCCACGGGCTCTCCGCTGCGGCAGCAACCAGCGAATATACCTAATTCTACAGAGACTTGATACACCAGGATGTAGGTATACCCGGTGGGTGGGAGGCTCTCCTCGGAGGCAAAAGGGAGGGACGATGGGAGGAGATTGCATTCTGAATGACATCTGAGTCTCTATTCTTTCTTTATCCTGCTACCTAAGAAGTTGTTCCGCATCAATCTTCCTTTTCCTTTGTGCCACACGGGCAGCATTCTGTGTGTGTGTGTGTGTGTGTGTGTGTGTGTGTGTGTGTGTGAGAGAGAGAGAGAGAGAGAGAGAGAGAGAGAGAGAGAGAGGACCAGATGTTGGCACATCAGAAAATAGTGCAGTAATTTTTCTTCCTTTCAATTAAGAGAATATTAAAAGTACATTATGATGATGATGATGATGATGATGATGATTACAACGACAGCTACATATCACTTTGTTATATGTATTTTTGCCTATTTTAATTATTATGACTCCAGGGAAAGATATTCAGGGAAAAAGGTAAACAATTTTGGTTCATAAAGTCTGTTGATCATACACTAAGAATAAAGAACTACAATAAATAAAGGCAAAGATGTTGGAAAAAGGAACTTTCATACACTATTGATTTTAATATAAATTAGTAAAACCTTTATGGAAAATTTGGAGGCTTTTGAAAACCTCTAGTCAACTTACAGTATGATTCCCTATATCACTTCAAAAATTATATTCAAAGGAAGTCAACATATCACAGATATACTTAAAAACTCATTTGTTTCTTTGGTCTATGTTGCTGATCAGAATCAAAACTTTCAAATTCAGCAAAGGCTCTTTTCAACAGACGAATGGACAAAGAAATTATGGTACATATGCCTAAAATGTAAAATTTCTTAGCAATGAAAATGAAAAACATAATTAATTTACAGTAAAAATGGAAGAGATTATGTTCAATGAAATTGCAGAGTAACAAAAAGATAAATGTCACATGCAGTAGGTTCTTTTCCTATCACTGACAAAAACACCTGCTAAGAACCAACTTAACAGGGAATAAGCTTGTCCTGGCTGCTGTTAAGGAGAACACAATCCAACTCAACAGGGAAAGCATGGCAGGGCATGCCATGAAGGGAAGCAGGAAACAGGAGGCTGTGCATCTTACTGCATCTGCACTCAGAAAGCATGGTGGCAATAGCAAGTAAGCGTGAGCTATCAACACCCTCCTAGACTGACCTGCTGGCTCCAGCAAGATTCCACCTCTTAAAGGTTCCCCAACCTTATCAAATAGCACCCAGTGCCCAAATAACACCAAAACCCAGTGTGCAGACATATAAGTCGCTTAGGATATTTTTATAATACACAATATAACACATTACTAAGAAAATCTAGACTTGGAGATGGAACAGCTATTACTGGATTGTATAAAGACAAGACACAGAGCTATAAAAGTAGGTGTTGATGTTCGACACTATGGTGAGATAGCAGCTGCTTATGTACAAGAAATAAAATTGAAGAGATAATAAGTACTATTGTTGAATCTCTGAATTTTCATGAGAACTTCATATTTATACACACACAGAAATATATTAAAGTTATGATCTTTAAAATATATTACAATTTCTCCCTAATTTTATATTTTTAAGATAATATAATTACAACATTTCTTCCTTACACTTCTTCTCGCTGAATTCTCCCATACTCGCCTCCCTTATTTCTTTCAAATTCCCATCCTTTTAATCACTAATTTATTTTTACATGCATGTAACCCACTGAACCTGAATAATATTACTTGTTTGTATGTTTTCAGGACTGACTGTGTAGCAATACACAACCAAATGGTGTGCTCTTTCCTGTGGAAGATAGCTCTCCTGTCAAGGATTTCCTCAGTTGTCTACAGTCTTGAGAGCTGAGGTCTCATGGGCTTTTCCCCCACCTTTGTATAACTATTGATGTCATCCTCTGTCATCTCAAATTTTAAAAAATAACTTTTAAAAAATAAATTTTTCTCCTCTTGATTTCTAACAAGCACAATGTATACAACACATCCTTATTTGTTTTAATTTTGTCTACTTCCATACAAAAATTTTTCTATAAACTATTATGGTTCCATAGTAGGTTCTACTGATTAGTATTTTCTCAACTGAGAGTCCATATTCCCAAATGATTCTACCACGTGTCAACTTGATACAAAACTATTATTTCTTGTATGTGAGTTGGCGTTTTTGTAAGTTTGAGTTATATTTTAGTTAGTTTTCTTAAGAACCTAATGGAAGACAAATTTATTTGGCTCATATAACAAGACCATCTTGTCCATTGTGGCAGACAAAAGGCATAGCAAGCAGTCCATGAGACAGCTTCTGACATTGTGTCGCTAGCTAGGAAGCAGAGAGGAGACAGGAGCTACAGTCAGTGACATTATCTTCTACCAAGAATCAGCTTGTTCCTGGGATAAAAAGTGAATGGAATCCCTGTTACATCTGAAGCACTCTCTATGGAGTTTGTGCTTGGTGCTCTTCTGATTGCTTCCACTGAAGGCTGCTTCAGTGGCTGTTTCCTCTGAGCTGGAAGTCAGTGGATTGGAATAGACACAGCAGCATCTTGGAATCCCCATGGTATCTTCACATAGTGACTCTTTGAAACTGAAAAAAAAGAGCAAATACTGCATACATCTGTAATTCTATACAAAAGTCCCACAAATTCAACTGTTTTGTTTTTCATGTGTGGTTTTGGTTTTTGGTTTTAATTAATTAATTAAGAATTCATCAATTTCTGGACATTAATTAAATAAGTGCACCATTCAATATGGATGTCTTAAGAGAAAACAATAGAGAACATTTGGGGTTTTATTTTAGCTTTCCATTGCTCGAAAATTTTGCCTTTTCAGAGTAAACTTTACAAAATATAAACCAGTTGAGGCAGCTGTCAACAACTGAAGTGAAATTGTTCTTTTATATAAACAGAACATATTCTATCCCATTTCCAGGACATTTTCTTCCCTCTTTTGAAAGGAGAGAAAGGTACCACAAGATTATACGTTTAGGTCTACAGGTTGGCACTTGATTTTTGTTTTGTCGAGATGTTTAATTTTGTTTAGAATTCTTCCCACATCACTTTACAAATCAAACATTTAATTGTAGAGAGCAGTGCCCCAACCGAGGCCCCGAAGATTGCTTCAGAAACCTGCTGATTACTCATATTAAAAAAGACAGTCTAAGCAAGCAGAAGTGTTTACAGTAAAACAGCTTTGTTCCTGATTTATAGGTTTCTTTCATCCACTCTGTTTCTTTCTACAAAATAATAATGTATAAACTTGAGGGAAAATGTGAAAAAGTAAACAAAGTAAGGAAAATATATCTTGGCTCTATTTGTGTCAAAATAGCAATAAACTGGAAAGCTATATTCAACCAAGGTGATATTTGAATTCCATTTATAAAGGCTAGAGTCCCTGGCCTAATGTTTGTTAGCTTTGTCCCTGTTGCCTAGCTACTGGTTTATAATTTTTGTCTCTGTAGATATTGATGACTCTAATGGAGTGAGCAGTGACTGAGGGCCTAATGAAAACACTTTAAAAATCTCTGTTCAGAAGCGTTAACATTTTGTGTATATGGCTGGTGTTGTTGATTACAAGGATGCAGAAAAGAAATGGCTTTAGAAATGAAAATCAGTGAAAGCCAGTCTGATAGGGGTTTTAAAATAATTCACACCTGTTCTGTTTGGTAAGTGTGCGGCTTAGAAAATATTATCTTAAAAGAGAGACATGTGTATGAGAAAATGCTATTGAACTAAGTTGAGTATTTTCCCTAACATATGTCAAAGATATGTGGGATTGGCTGGGTTTTTTACAATGAATATTAATAGCCACTGTGAGGAGCAGCGGGTTAGATAAAGACTTGACGTAAGAGATAGGGCAGGATCCCTGTCTCTTTTTTTCAGTAACTTTTTTTTTGTTGTTTCTACTTTTATCTGTTTGCATATAAACTATTTTGGGTCTCAATGATTGAATGCAAGGATTTACATATATTCGTTGTATTCAGGTGCTCTAGAGGAGCAAACACGCACACACACACACACACACACACACACACACACACACGCACACAGCAATGGAGGTATATTTGAGTGCATGATATGGGTTGGATAGTGTAATATTATCTATCTACACATTGTAAGGCTGAAAGCTCGGTAGATCCTCTGTATACAACCTAGATACTTCAGTAATCTCTACATGGGATGGAGAATTCCTGGAGAACTGGTTGTCTTCAATTCATGTTGCACTACTCAAAAAGCTGGATTCTGGTGCTAGCAAAGGTGTTCAGTAGCAGTGTCAGCAATTGAGTTGATATATTCAGAAGCAAGGAAGATACATGGAAGAGTAAACCATCTGCTTGACTCTTGGCCCTTTTTGTATCTAGGCTGCTGCTGTAAATGACTGCCTTCTCCCTGAAGGAATGTGTTCCCTCTTTGGCTACATTTTCATGCCCAGGTATCTTAACAAAGTTGTGTCTCATAGATGGTCCTAAGTCCAATCAGATTACCAACCACAATGGCTAATAATTAACTGCTGTAAGCATTGTCTACCTAACACGTGAATGTAATTTAACTAATTTCTTCAAAAAGATTAAAGTGTATGTTTCTTGTGCTGTATGTTTTTATTTTTACTGTTACCTGTTTGTTGTCTAAAGAAAAAGAGAGAAAGAAGGTGTGAAGGTACATGGGTGGAGAGGTGGGGAGGAACTAGAAGATTTTTGGATATGATAGATTGTGGTAAAATTATATTGGATAAAAATTATTTTCAGTAAAAGTATAAAATAAAAAAGCACAGAAAAGATATTTTTTGTTATAGATTTGCCAAGAATCATCTTCCAAAACACATAAATGCTATTCCAAATATCCTGAAGAGATCAGTGAAGGATTTGAAAATAAATTGTGTTCCTAGATTACATTCCATGTATGGATGCTAATCAGAAAGCGGACATCATATTTCAAAAAGGCTAATTTCAGAGATGTAGAGACACTCTGGTCATGAGTGTTTTCATATTCTTAGTAATATTTCATAGCTGCATTATCATTGAAGGCTCATGATATATGATATTTCTTGAGAAGTAGTGTTGGAAGTCTTAGATACCACTTGAAAGGTAACTCCTAGTCTCATGTCTTCCAATGTAGTACTAGATAGATTTTGTGGTTTGAAGGAAAATGCCTCACAGAGTCATAGGAAGTATAATGGTTTGACTATGTTTGGCCCAGGAAGTGACACTATCAGAAGGTATGGTCCAGTTGGAGTGTGAGTTAACGGACCTTCATCCTAGCTGCCTGGAAGCCAGTATGCTGCTAACAGCCTTCAGACAAAGATGTAGAACTCTCAGCTCCTCCTGCACCATGCCTGCCTGGATGCTACCATGCCCCTGATTTGTTGATATAGGACTGAACCTCTGAACCTGTAAGCCAGTCACAATTAAATGTTGCCCTTAGTCTTATTGGTGTCAATTCACAGCAGTTAAACCCTAACTAAGACAGAAGTTGGTACCAGGGACTATGGTATTGCTGGAATAGGCCTAACCATGTTTTTGTTTGGAAGAATGTGGATTTGGGGATATTAGATTTGGAAAGCAGAGGAGTGTTTTAAACGGGGTTTAAAGCTCCTCTGCAGCACCATGCCTGCCTATATATTATACTTCCCAACACACTGAAAATGGACTAAACCTCTGTAGTGTAAGCCAGCCCCAAGCAAATGCTTTTATTTACCAGAGTTTTCATGATCCTGACAACTATTCACGCCATAAAACTCTAAGACAATAGATGAACAACCTTAGACACTGAAGAATTTTAAAGAAATCCAGATTCTTTTGCCACATTCTGGATGACTCAGGTCAAATTTCTGAGAAGTGACTTCCATATATTGTGGTATTTTACATATCGAGAACTTGCAATATAGAACAAAAGTAATTACCACCTGACATTTGGGGGACAGATAACTTTGAAAAATCTTATCTATATTGACATTTGGGGACATTGGCTTCATCCCTTGTCTCTATATACCGAATATCTTCATTGTCTAAGCTGAGACAACCAAAAATATTTCTACATGACCTTTTTCAAATGAACTTTGAAGGGGAAAAACAACTCTAAGTTTAGAATCTTGTTTTCCAAACCTTAGCATTAAACTTCATCTAAAACTGTTAAAACGAAGAAGACTTCTGTACCCAAACTACAGAGGTAGCTTTGAGAAGTCTATGGACAACTCATGCAGTCAGTGCTTTATCATGAACCTTTGTGTGATCAGAGGCTTTGAAGTCATTTTCTAAGTCTCTGAGCTCCAAGTCCTGATTCTTTGGTTCAGTTTTGTTTTATTTTGATTTCTAATTCTAGTGGCTGACGGTATTCCAGCAATTGCTTCCACTCCATAGTTTTTATCTGGTGTGAACATGAAAATTCCACAGAGGACTGGCAGAACTGTAGAGTGCTGTCTGAGCAAGAGGATTCTTGAGTTGTAAAGATGACAGAAAGTTAAAAAGCCTGTTAAAAAGTTTAAACCCTGTTCTCTAGCCTCTTCCTAATATGCAGATGTGGGAGCTTCTCTCTTCAAGATACACCATTTCCTTAAATTCACCACTTTTGGTTTTATCATCAAACAAGCTGTTGTGGAACAGGCTCTAAGGAGCCCTACCACTATCCAAAATCTCATGCTACTTTTTTGTATAAAATGTGTGCAAAGTTAATTTGTTGCAAAAACAAGGCTCTGTAAGCTACAAAATATTATAAAAAATATATCTGAAACACAGTGAAACATCACTAAAATATGATATGGATCATGTGTGGTGCTTATTCATACAAAAAAAGGGAGAGGGTAGCATAAGATTGGCATTTAACCACTGTTGAGCAGATCACAATCAGAGCTATCGAAAAGTCCTTCCTCTTTTCCAGAGTTAGGTTTTTGTGCCCAATGCTTGAGAAGCTTACTGTCCTATTGTTATTTTCATAACATGGCTTTACATGTCCGCTGTGTAAAAGTAAGAATAAAAGGTGAATTTATAGCTTCAGTAGAAGTGACAGTGATAAAGTCTAAAGCCCAGGAACCATACCAGATATCTCAGACTTGGAAATGTCTGCTGGAGAAGTGGTTTTAAGACCTTCAGGTCTATAGCTATTTGTGTATTAGTAGCATCTGAGATACTGCACTTGCAGTCCTTGCAATCACATGAAGATGTTTGGGGATGATAAAAACCTACTGAAGTCTTTTAAAGGGTCTCAGTGACTCCAATATACAGTATAACTTGGGAACCAACATAATGGATTTATTTCACTCTGAAGTTTTAACAAATTGTTATGAGTTTCAAGAGATTAAAATGTCCCTGAAGACGTGGACTATACTTATTTGCATTGTTATGCATATATAAATATATATTATATTAGCATAATTTATATAATGTATAATATATAATTTATATATAATTATAATGTAGAACAGATTAGATTGGCCTTGAACTTACAGATATTTACCTTCCACCAACCTCTGCCCCCAAGTCTAGGATTAAAAATCTGTGCCACCACACCCACATAACAGTCCCAATTGATTGAAATCACATCTCATATTTCTTTTAGCAAATTCTGTTTTATTGATTTAGTTAACTGGTAATTAAAACATAGCAACCTCTCACAACTATCTCATCTGCCTGCATAAAATTAAGGAGGGCTAGAAAAGCCCAAGCCACTTCAATATACATTACATATGTGTATATTCATGTATATGTGTACTTTATTTGCAGGTCATTATATGTCTGTATGTACACACAGACATATAATTGTATGCTATCAATTATGGGAGTTATAAAAGGGAAAACCAAAAGATTTTTACTTAAAATTTTTATAGTTCATGTTACCTTGTGGTCATGGCTTTTTTCTGTGAAGACTTCCTGTGATCCCACCATGTTTTCCCAAGCACAAATCAATACAAAATACCAAGTTTTCTTAAGTTTGAAAGGCAGCACTGTGAAGAATATTTTTGTATATTGTTCTGGTTAGTTTTTGACACAATCCTGAGTTATCTGTTAAGGGAAACCTCAATTGAGAAAATGCCTTGATTAGATTGTCTGTACACAAGTCAGTCTGTAAGCATTTTATTGTGTAATGATTAATGGTGTGGCAGCCCACTGTGGCTGGGGCCACAATGGTTAGGTGATTCTAAATTATTTACAAAAGTGCGCTGAGAAAGCTTTGTGGAGCAAGCAGGTAAGCAGAGTTCTTTAATGGCTTCCTCCAGGTGTCTGCCTTGAATTCTTGCACTGATTGCTGGCGAAAAAATATGGCTTGAGAGTTGCCATAGGAATTAAACTTTTTCCCTTATATGCCTTTTGGTCATGATTTTACTCAATGCAACTTGGAACAATGATGGAGTTGGAAATTGGTACTGGGTTTGTGGAGAACTGCTGTGACAGACCTGACCATGGTTTGAGGAAGGATTGTGGAAGAACCTTGGAAATTTAGAAGGTTTTATGTCATTATATGCTTTTATTATAATTTTTGTTCTTTCACTCGTATTTAAATGATGTGTGTGTTTGTACATGACAGTGTGTGTGTGAGTGTGTGTGTGTGTGTGTGTGAGTGTGTGTGTGTACATGACAGTTTGTATGTGTGTGTGTGTGTGTACATGACTCTGTGTGTGTGTGTGAGTGTGTGTATGTGTGTGTGCATGTGTATGACTACAGTACCAAGGAGGAAGAGGGTTGGACCTCTTGAAGCTGGAGTTGCGGGTGGTAATGAGCTACCTCACAAAGATACGGATAACCAAGCTTGGGGCCTCTCCGAGTATGTAATAACTACTGGGCCCTCCCCAGACCTTTCTTCATCATTTATTTCCTTCTTCTTCACTAAACAATAACACGAAATGCTTTATTGTTGAAGGTACACAGGAAACAAAGAGGGATAAAATGTATAGGCCTGACCCCAACTTAGTGAGACTGTATGAAGAGCGCAAGGAACCTAAATAAATGTAAAGGATCATTGACTAAAAAGAAATATGTTTCTCTGAAAACAGTTAGCCTAGGAGAAAGAACTTAGTTTGTCCTATGCTTCCTGACACTAAAAGATTCCCAAATATGATAAATAAACCAGCAATACATGGAACAGCGATAAAATCACTTTTGAAAGTTGAAATTCAATTATTTGTTGATGATTGCTCAAAAAGTTAGGTATCGGCCCATTTGGAAATTGTGTAATCTATTGATAATATCGAACACTGTGAATTCCAAAACTGATCTAAAGCAGCAGCCTTTAATCTGGAGAGGCAATTGACACAATTTCCTTTAAATTGTATTTATTTATTGTGTACATGTACACATGCATCTATGAACATGCCTCAGCATATGTGTGGAGGCCAGATGTCAAGTCTAAGAATTACTTTTTTCATCTTCTTTTATCTTCTTTTTCCAGGGTTCCAACTCAGGTTGCCAGGCTTCTTGAGCAATTACCTTTCCCCCCTGAGCCATCTCTCCAGGCCATAGAGTGTTTATATATTCCTATGTGACTCTCCGGAAGAAAGACTTACTGATCCTTCCAGAAATGAAGGACTCGATCTAAGGAAGGGATATCTTTCCTACTTAGGATCCAGTTAGCTGGCTTTGTTCTATTTTTTTTTTTCACCTAGTTGTCAGATGCCAGGTTTTAAATAAAAGATAGCTTTGGTGACCTCTACCGTTTTGTACCGTTGAGGTCAGGGCTGATTAATAATGTATCATCAGGGTATCCATTATTAATTCCTCGAATCTGCAGTAAACAATGAGGACCCAGCTTCATCTATTCTGCCTCCTCTAGCAGAGGCACTCAATTTATCAGGTGAATTCCACAACGCTGCAGCTTCTTTCTCTGTATGTTGTTTGAAGCTATGGTTGGGAACTTCATCACTAAATATTTTTACACTGGACCCTAGTGGAAGTCTCAGTGTGCTGTTTATTTCTAAGCAAATAGAGTTTTAAAGATGCATTGTGCTGCAGCTTGCTGGACAGTATTCAGAGAACTGGAACATCCTCTATAAAACCCACTAACTACACAGTCCAAAGCACAAACAAATCAAACAGCACTAAAATCCTACTCTTCAATCAGCACTATATCCAGGCCTGTCATATCTCTACAACAGCTGTGCCGGGAATGATTCTTGCATAGAGGCAGTGGGGTTTTCTTTTAAAGTAAGATGCATGCACAAGTGACTTGCAAAAAAAGGAGAATAATAAAACTCTGCAATCTTTTCCAATTTTCTCTCTCCATATTTAATGGTGCCTGGCATTTCTATGGATGACATTTAATATTTGAAAGGGCATAATTTCCTTCAGTGCATGGAGGAGTTTCTGTTATGTTTCTGGAAGATACAGAAAAAGTCATATCTTGGGATCTGCACAGGAATCTTACCAGTCTGTTTGATAGAAATAGGATGTTGCTCTGCCCATAATCTATGCACATTGTACCTCAAACACATCTTCATAAATTCTGTATTTGGTATTCCTTTACAAGTTTTCAGTCACCCACATTAGCAACAAAAAATGAGCGATGCTACAGATGAAGGTGATGAGAACAGAACCTAGTCTGATGCTTCCCCAGTTATGTTCTGAGACCATGCATCTTATACGCTGCCTACGATAGAGAAAGCTGCCTCAGAGAGGCCGGAGGGAGCCCTCCCTTCTCAGACACAAGAGCACACTTTTGGAATGTCATACATTATGCCTTTTAGTAGAATTTTGCTGAAAAGGGGATTTTATTTGTTTAAGACAAGCAACAATAAAAGCCTACTGAAATGAATTCAAGCCGTTTCACAAGTAAGGAAAGTTGTAAAAGATCAGAGTTTTGCCATTGGCAGAATCTGAACATATGAACTGCTGTTGCTATACTGGTTCTAAAGAAACAAGACAGGAGGCATCAGAAAACCAGAGAAACACCAATGACCATGAAACAAAACGCTTATGCTAGAAGTCTCTACTGAAGTAATAGGAACACCTGTGGTAAGCTTTTGAGACTCACACAATTTACTGCTTGTCCACTAGAAGGAAAATCTTTTTTCACCACTTGATTAATGACTAAGAGAAAAGAGTGGATATGACCAAGGTGCCACTCTGGTAAGAACTGAAATTTTCTATTTCTTTAAATATAATTTATCCCTCACTGGGGATGGAGAGATGGCTCAGCAGTTAAGAACCTGCTGTTCTCCCAGATGATCTAGGTTCAGTTCCCAATACCCACACCCACCCAGGAGCTTATAAGCCCCTATAACTCCAGTTTCAGGAGTTCTCGTGACAATTTTTAAGCCTTCTTAGGCACCAGACAAACCTGTGCATAGACATACATGTAGCAAAGCATGCATACCCATGAAATAAGTATAAATAAATATCAAAAATAGCTGCAATTTATAAATGAGTATATGGTATAATGAGAAATAAGCAGAAGAAATAACAATGCTTTCAAAGAAAACTTTTAGACTCTGTATTATTTTATTTATTTTTCTTAAGTTTGAGAACCCAAAGTGAAAAGATAGAAAGAAAAAATTCATGAGAGCAAGAAGTAGATAAGCTGGGAAGAAGGGATTCTACAGGGGGGAGGATAAGAGAAGGTAATGGGAGGGAACTGCGATTAAAGTACCTTGAGTACAGGCTTGACCTTTGTCAAGAAAAAAAACCCTAAAAAATAAATAATATTGGAGAGTGGTATCCATGAAAACCCTAGAGAAACAATGCTAGAGTCTATATTCCCAGTGCTTCAGAGAAGATGGGAGACAGAGACAAAGGACACCCTGAAAGCCTTAGTATAAGTGCCCTGGTGTGTGCAGTAGTGAAACAGTATTAAGACCCTGTCTTGGGGTTAGAGACAACACCCAGTGCTGTCCTTTTACCTCCACATGTGCACTATGGCACATGCATATTCATAGTCACACACAGTCAATTGCCTCACCCTCCCACCCCGGTCAAAATAGGATGTCAGAAAAAGCACTAAAATAGTGAATGAATTCACATGAAATGAAATGAACTAATATGTTAATGTTATCTTGGGATGTTCATTGTTGTGATGAAGAACCATAACCAATAGCAAGTCCCAGATGAAGGGGTTTATGTCATTTTTACAGCACTCAGTATACTCCACCAATAAGAGAAATCAGAGTAGAAACTGTAGGCAGGAATATGAAGGCAAGAATTGAAGCAGAGAGCATAGAATCACTCTGCTTACTGGAACGTTACCTATGGCATGATTAACCAGCTTTCTTACACATCTCAGGACCACCTACCCTGAGATGGCATTGTCCAAAATGGACTGGTCCTTCCTGAATCAAGTATTAATCAAGAAAAGGCATTGTACACTTGTGAACAATCTTAAAAGATATTCCTCTTCGTTGGTAACTCTACCTTGTGTTCTTCCTAATGATGGATGCTTTGGTTCGAATTATATCCCAGGACTGCTGATGTCTTGGAACATCTCATTATTAAAATTAAATAAATAGACCAACCGTGATGGTGCATTTCGTTAATCCCAATATTCAGGAGGCAGAGGCAGAGGAAGGTGGATCTGAGTTACAGACCAGACTGATCAGCACAGAGAGGTACAAGTGAGCCAGATTTACATAAAAGTTATTGTCTTTATAAACAAAGAAAACTTAAATAAATATATAAATAAGCAAACTTGTTTATTTATTTCATTGAAAACTAATGATCAACACATGATTGTTATGAAAGAGGAAACACAACGAGAGATCAAGTTTAGTATGTTCTGAAAGAAATGCTATTTCACTTCCTTGCTTCTCTTACAGAAGAGTATGTATTTTCTTAGCAAACTTGATGGTAATCTGATGGCTTTCAAAATGGCAAACATTCAGGGGAAAGTGAAATATAAATAAATATTTGTACAGCAAACACTGATTGGTTGCATATGATAGTAATTATTTTCTAAATATTACATTCCATGTAGCTAGATTAGACTATCTTTTCCAAATACTTTATCTTATTTATGTGTATGCGTGTGGACAGGGCAGAAGAGAGTTCTGAGCTGCCTGACTTCAGCCGCAGGAAGATAATTCCTATCCTCCCCAAGAATTGTATGGGTCTTTAATGGCTGAGCCATCTTTCCAGACCCTAGAGTCAAATCATCTCAAAGGACATAAACTCTTTCTCTCTCTCCTAGATAGTCTATCAGATAAGAAACGATCTTTTCATGCTTTTTTTCTATTAATTTCATTGAAAAATCATGTAACAACTGTCTTGTTCCTATTTGTCTTTTTTATATGCAAGTCTTTGTTTCAGTGATGCTGTCTGCTTTTCTGTGCTGCCATAGCCCTTTGCGACACACTTCCTCATTGACACTTTTATTTGGCTCTTTATCTATATAATTTATTCAAATAATCCAGGATTCTTACAGTGGCTTTCTTTGTACGACTGCAGCACAATATTCCTCAGAGAATGTCTAAACTAGTTTCCTTAGTAACAACTTGAAAAACATACAGATTTTCAAAAGAACTGTTCCAATAAATTATAGATGTAAATCCAAACATGTGATAGTCATCTTTATAATGCCAAGAAGAAAGTTTATGTAGGTCTGGGAATAAAAATTTCATTAGAGTAATTTAAGGTGACCAGTATTTTATAGACTAGTGTGTTGCTAACTTGTTTTACTTCAGGAATAGTAAATTGCAAATACATCCTCCTATATCCCTATTCCATCTAAAACCTATGAAAATGTTATTCCAGACCAAATCTGTGTAAGAAGTTCAAGGTGTGGCTTTTGTTGCTTTTGTTATTTTGTTTGTCTTGTTTTGTTTTGTTTTTGTGTAGTTGTTATTGTTTGTCTAGACCATTTCCAACATCAGAAGATAATTTCTCAGATGTTTATCTTATAAACTTATTACAGTTTATTGTTTACAGTCTATACTTACAGACAACATGCCAAGTTTCAATAGTGGTAGTAGTGTGTTAATCATATTACACAATATGCACACATGTAATATTCCTGGGGACAGGAAATAGAGTTGAATCAAAAACAATAAGAGGGATGTGCTAAATTCCATTAATGAAAGAGACAAAAATAAACACATAATAAACTCTGAAGTCAAAGGACGAGTAAGGCATAGTCTACCTAAGAATATTTATTTTGAAGTAGACTTGCATCTCTAGGAATTAAAACTAGCTAAGAAAAGCTCCAACAATTCTTGAGGCCATAAGGAAGAACAACCCTGGGATGATTTCTGAGACTATAGGAAGAAGTGTTTGAATTAGTACTATCAGCTGACCTTTACGTAACCAGGGTCTAAGGATCTCTGTTCCTGCTCAGAGTATAATAGTCTTTCTTTATCCTGCTGTGAAGAGGCATCAAAGCTTGCATTGTTACCCCACGCATCTAGGGAAACGTGTTTATCAGATGTTCAGATGTTAGGAAATGAAATCTGTCAATCTCTCTCTCTCTCTCTCCCTCCCTCTCTCTCATCTATCTATCTATCTATCTATCTATCTATCTATCTATCTATCTATCTATCTATCTATCTATCTATACATCTAACTATCTATCTATTTATATCAGGATAGGTGAGAGATTCCTGAGGGTGATTTTACTTCCTTAGCTCCACAAAAGTTGGTTATTTGGAAAATATAAGTCTGTTTCTATGTCTAACATGTGTCAGGGCCTCTCAAATCTACATAGCTTTGGCAAGGAGATTAAAAAGTAGAAATCTGTCTGAAAGGCCAGCCTGTGGATCTGTCCTCAAAACAAATAGAAACTGAATTTTTTATATGAATCATGTTAACAAACTCAGAATTAATCCTTAGATCATTTTTCACACTTAAATACTTTTTGATTATTCTGCGTTTCTTTCACTGGTTCCTAAGAAAAATATTATTATGAAATATTTTAAAAAGAGAGAGGGAAACAGGGAATTAAGACAACATCCAGAAAGATAAATCTCTGAAATTTTACTCTGAATCAATATAGTAACTTTCAAAATAAACAAGTCATCATAAGATTTTTACATACATAAAGTTTGAAAAACAATAAAACAATATATCATTTTATTAATATGTAATTTTAACATACAAAGCTATATTTTAAAGTGAATTTAAATATTATAGTACAACAGAAGTTCTTATATTTTATTTTACATAAAACAATCCTACATTGATTTTTACCATTTGTACATTTATATAATATCATGTATGTAGATACCCACATATATAACTTAAAAATGTTTCCAGTACTCACATAATTTGACATAAAATTTTATCTTTTATTTATTTGTTTGTTTGTTTATTCACACATGTTATAGTATATGTGCGGAGGTTGGCAGACAATTTGAGGGAGTCAGTTTTCTCCTATCGTATGAGCCCCGGCATTGGGCTGAGGTCATCAGGCTTGACTGAAATGCCTTTATCATCCTGCAGGCCCAGTACTAATTAAATTTATTTAGTCTTTGTTCCAAAGGTGTTTCTTCCAGTGAATAATGCATGCATTTGCAAATTTATTAACATGATTATTTTTTGTTCCTATGCATATCATCGAGGTATTTTTTCGCTTTAATACTTGAAATGAAATCTACCATTACAATGGTCGTTGTTATCTCTGAGTCTGAGATTCTCTTGCAAGACTTCCAGACATTCAGCCATAAGGAAGACCTTGTAGTTGTGTAGGACAATTGCTTTTAAATACTAATATACTTCTGTTTCCACATCAAGGCCAAGAATTAGCTGTAGGATCTACATTATCTTGGTGTGTGATCCATGTCTGATAAGGAAGTCTCATAGTAACTGTTGTTCCTTAATGATGGTAATATTGATGACAGCAAGCACTTCTCATATATTAATATAATGTATAGTACTTCAAGTTCATCATCCAGAGCCCTTATCAGCTTTTCATTAGTTGGTCCATTATATTCATTCATTTACTCACTCACTCACTCCTCCCCTCCCTCCCTCCCTCCCTCCTTCCCTTACTCACTCATTCACAAAGGATACATTTTACCCTCAAATGATCTAAGTCAATATAATTGAAATTCAACTCAGTCATTTTGTCAAGTTTCTCTTTCAATTGTGTTGTGATAACTTTTTCAGTACCCTCCCTGTCCTCAGTTTTGCTGACTTCCCTAATCATTTCCTCATATGATAAATGGAGTAATATTTTATAATTGAAAGTTAACTTCACAATGTTATTCTAGATGATGGTTTTACCCCCACCTCCTGTTGTTCTGCATCTTTCTGTAGTTATTATAGGCCTCCACCTCTGATTATCATTGGAACACACACTCATAACATCCTGCAGTTTGTTTTCCATTCTGCCACTTCAAATATTTCACTGTTTTGGAATCTATCTCCCTCTCTTCACCTAGTTATTATTTTGTGGGGGGTGGTTGATTTTGCATGATGCTCCACCATCCTAGATTAGAGCTGTGGTCAATTGGATAGTAACCGTTCCTTCTTGTTCATTCTCCGCACAGTATCATATCTCACATAATTAGGTATTTACATCAGCTATTTTTTGCCTCTTCCAGGCTTCCTTGGAGACAGTGGTAGTACTCCATAGACATGCTTTCTGAGATTGATATTGATTCTGAGCATATCTTAATCAAGTAATGGTGCAATCATGATGCAGGGACATCTCACAGTTAGACCTGGGCTTGAAAGTCACCTAGTCATTTTCACTGCAGGCCTCTTTGCATCACCCATCAAAGGAAATGCCATTTCATCAGCATGGATCAGTGTTCTACAATATTAGTGTTGCCAAGGAAACCACAGTGTGTCCAAAATATTATTTCCTTTTGCTGATTCCTAAAATCCCATCAGCAGACACACAACAAAATACATAATCAAAATTCAAATATAGTTTGCACAAAAAAAAACAAACGGTAATTTACATTCACCTTCCCACACACTGTTGTGTCATTTTCTAAAGCAGATGCATTTGTACTGAAGAAAGAATGAAGTGTCATGTCAGGGCCTTTTCTTTTCCTTCTTTAAATTCTACCTTAATTGTGTGTGTTTGTGTGTGTGTGTGTGTGTGTGTGTGTGTGTGTGTGTGTGTGTTTCTGTTAAATCACAGGTATTTTTCATGTATTTTGGCTTCCAGCTTAGTATTTTTATAAGATTCCTGAGTGTGAGAATGGGTGAGTCTCTTTCTCTATATCTGTTTCTTGTACTTTTCTTGGAGCAGTTTTATTTCTGTTTGTTTTGTCCTATTTTGATGCTAGTTTTTAATCTTATTATATTTTTATTATTATCTGTTGGAAGCCTATTTTCTCCCAAGAGACAGAAAGCCACCCCAGAAATCAGTAATCAGTGTAAAGATAACTGAGGAAACTAGGAACAGAGTCACCATTTGGCCCATACCACTTCTGAGCATATGTCATAAGAATTATATTTTTGGCACATAAATATACATCGTTTCATGTTCAATTATTAATATTTATTTATGAGAAAATTAATATACACATGTGTGTCCCACGGAAGCATGCACATGTTAAGATGCATATTTGAAGATCAGAGTGTAATGTCAGATGTCAGTCATTATTTTCTGCCTTGTTTGGAATAGGGGCACTTAATGTGTATACCAGTTTAGATGTCCGCAAGCTTCTGAGGAAGATTGTGTGGCCTTTCCCACATCTCACAATAGCATGTCTGCTACTACAGATGTGTGATAACATGTCCAACTTTATGAGAGTTCTGGGACTCTAAACTCCATGTTCTTATACTTGCCAAGGCAAGAAATTTACCAACTGAACCCTCTAACTCATTCCTGCATCCATCCATGTTTGTTGCATTTCTATTTATACCAGCAAGAAAATGGAACAAGCGTGTTCTTCTCCTTTATCAGTTTTTGTCCTGTTTGGTTCCTTCTTGGCATCTTGGCATCTTCCCACATTTAACAAACATAAATGAAGCTGCTATGCAATTCATATGTAAATGTTTAAATGAACCTATGCTTCGAACTCCTTTCGATAATTATTAATGGGCCAGAATGGCTTGTGATAAGAATATCATTTTGTAAGAAAATGCCTAAGTGTTTTTCCAAATGGCTGTGACAATTTGAATTTTTACCATCAATGTGGAAAAGAATCTTTTCCTGTCTATCCTTGTGAGATTTTGAAGGTCTCAAACATCCAAATGGTCATTCTAATCATGAACAAATAATCTCTTGTCCTCACTAATGACTCTGATTCTCTGTTAAAACTTTAGGAATGGCCTACTCTTCCTTCTTTCCTCATAAGAGTTATGAGTATAAGCACTTATGCCATTAGCCCTATTCATAACAGCATCCAAGCAGAGCTAAGCTTCACTTCTAAAACTTTGTTCAAAGCTTATTAACATAACCTTCGGTCTGTAATTAGTCTTTTTGAAGTACATTAATACAAAGCCCCAGGATTTTCTTAGAATGCATATTCCCTCATTGTAAGGCATAAAGCACCCAATTTCTTTGACTGCAGTTACGTTTCTGGTCAACCCCAAATGAAGGATATTGGTGGGATTTTATACATTTTTTTATTTTGGATATGATCTTCAATCAACAAAGGAGAAATCATATTTTCTTTAGAAGTAAAAAATGAATGTGTAAAACAGGGAAAATGTAGAGGCAGAAAAAAAAAAAAAAGAAACTTGAAAGCAGGGCAGACTCTTTGCCCAAACTTCGCCCTGTTTCTATTAAGATAGACATACTAGTTCTGAAACCCATGATACTTAATGTGCTTAATAAATTAATAAAATCATGTTGCTCTTTCATATAAAGGCTTGTTTACAGTCAGTATTCTCTGGAGGAACAGAACTAATAATACACACACACACAAACACACACACACACACAGATACATAATATTATATACAGCACTCTTAGCGTAATATAGAATACAGCATGTGACGTCTAACTATGATGATCTACATAGTATATCAGAGATAGAGTATTCAGAAGCAGCACAGTTCATTTAGCTGAATATCCCTGAAGTCCCAGTCTTCTAACGAAGGTCTGAAAGATTCTTGGGGAAGCATTGGCTTTCAGTCCATGTTGGAAGTCAGAGGAGGCTGGTTTCTGATTTTAGCACAGGATGGAAAGAGCAACAACAGCAGAGTGTATTCATTTACCAACATGCCCACAAAGGAAGTCAGGCAAAACCACAAACTCTGCTTTTCTTTATACTTCTTTATATCTAGGCCACTGACGGAAGGTGCAGTCAACTGCCTAGCAGGGTCTCCCTTCAATTAACTCATCAAGGAAATGTCCTCAGAAACTTAACCAAATGCATGTCTCTTAGTTGATCTCAGATCCAATAAATTTGATAAGTAATGATCACAGTTTGATAATGAAATTAAAATATATTTAATGATGAACTATTTTTTTTCGCATTTAGGCTATTTGGTCTATTGATAGGAAGGACATGTGCTCAAAGCATATGCTGTCTTGTGTCACAGAAGGCAACACTCCCTTTTTTCTTCTCTCATCTTTTACCTCTGGATATCTCTAGAAAATAAATCTCAGAGTCCTTGTTTACTGACACTTGCTGTGTGCTTTAGATATCCCAGCAGTTTGTTGAAGCATTAGATCTTTACAGTCAAGAGAAATAATGAGGGCGAAAGAGATGAGACAAACACCGGTCAAAGCATGATAAAAGAGATGTGTGCAGATTGAAAGCACAGTGGCCTCAGTTAATGCTGTTTCTCATGCTTTGAACTCTCTGGATTCAATGCGTGTGGAGATAACCCATAAAAAATATTGAGCAAAACTGAGAAACCTGTGAATGTGGAAGAAAAGTTCTGAATTAGTAATATATAAATTAATATGAAAAGAAGTATAGAGAAAAACCCAAAAAGAAAATGAAATAAATGAAATGCATAAAATGAAAGAGGTGAGCAGGATTTGCTCATATTTTTATCTTATTACATATAGGAGTATGGTTTGACAGGTTAAGGCATAAATTTAACATTTATTTTTCATCCATGAAAGTAGGAAATAGTATTTTGTGACTTTAATGATGACTTAAAAAGAAAAATCCATTTAGCATATAATTTATCTTATGTGGGGTTATTTGCTTTTAGAATTCCTTTGTCATGTAAGAACTGTCTTGAGTACGTCACTGGGAAAGAACAAAGGGAGAGGAAGCAGAAGCTGAGGAAATGCTTCTACTGTTAGTTTCCTGGAACAGTCAAAATGTATGCTGTTATAATGAATTACAAGAGGCTGTGTATTTTATAAAGAAAGGAAGCGTATATAGCTTTTAATTTGGAGGCTGTTGTCCAGAGTTTCACTTGAATCAAATTTATTCCCTTTGGAGGATTTAAGTCTACAAAGAATCCCAAGAATTAAATCAAGTTCTTCTGTGGTTAGCACCTAAAATAATTTGATTACCCTCTATTGGATTTCTCTCAGAAGGGTCCAGACCCCCTCTAAATACTGCATAACAAGCCCCACGAGCTTTATTTATGAAATCTTTTTGGCTCACTCTGACCATCATCTCGCCTTAGCAAGCTCCTCCACTCACCCACCAGCTGCCAAATACTTTCCACCCAAGCTCTATCCCATGGGAATGAAGACCTTGATCTCAGGAACTATTCGAATGTTGGAACTCCTGCTGAGCCTAATAAGTTTCATCCTTGTGATATAAGTCTTATGGTGCTGTAACATAGCTTATGTATGAGCTCTTTCCATAAGCTCATCCCTGTACAAAACAAGAAAGATGCTTCATTGAACATTTTCCTCTGTTTCTTTCAGCACGCTTCCTTTGAGATTTAGTAACAAATAGCTACATGCAAAATTAATTTTGTTAGCAAAATGTCTCATGCTCAGTTGGCATGATATTTTCTGTAAGCCTAAGGACCTGAGTTCAAACTCTGGGGTCCTGAAAAGGGAGTAGGAGAGAAATAACCCTAGGGAGTTTTCCTCTGCACTATGGAACCATTTACACAAATACCACCAAACTGCCACTGCTACCATCACTACTACCACCACCACTATTACACTGCCCCCACCAACACCATGACCACCAACACCACCACCGCTATTACTACTACTACTAAACAATAATAAAAATAATGTTGAAAATTAACGTCTGATAACCATTATCTTCATATTTGAAAAAAGCATAAAATATATCTTAGTTATCTCCTCACGTTACAAAGTGTCAAATGGAATAAAATATATACTACATTTTGTTCTATCAGGGACATCCTGTGCAAACACATATTATTATTATATTATGCAGAAATAATAACAGGCAGTAATTATTACACAGTACACATTGTTTTACATAATGATAGTCCTTAAAATGACAGTTGCTGATCTTTAGCCCCCAGGCGTGCACACCCCTATGTAGTTCCCTTCTTTTCTGAAGATTAGTATGACAAAGACAATAAGGTCTTTGTGGTTACAGATTTCTTTCAGGTTCTAATGAAACAACTCCAATATTTGGGTTGTAGTTACTTTTAATTGCCAATGATACAAATGAGAGTTATCTGAGAAAAGATTCTCAAGGATGGATTGAGTAGATGAGTTTAGCCTGTGGGTATGTCTGCAGAGAATTAGCTTGCTCACCAATTATAGTCTAAAAGTCGGTGACAGCATTCAGGTTTGAGTACTGAACTGTCGGAAAAAGGAGAGTAAGCTGACCATAAGTATACAGGCGCTCATCTTGCCTCTGCTTTTAGCTGTGGAGGTGATTTGACTGGCAGCTTCAAGTTCCTACAGCCTCGGCTTCCCCACAATAACAGACTGTAACCTGTAATTATGAGCTGAAATATCCCTTCCTGCAATGTTTTTGTCAAAATATCTTTAACACCAACACAAAAGACAACTGGGATGATAGGACTAGTTAAGGAGAAGATGGGCCTGCAGATTATCAGACTATGAGATAATGAATTATCCAATCACATTAGTACAAAATGACTTCGCAGATAGATCCTACCTGATTCAACCTCTGAGGCAGAATTGTGGATGATGCTGATGCAGTGAAGCCATGATCAACATCACCTTCCTGATCTGTAGAAAGTGACATATTGAATGGAAATTATTTTAAACTGTTGTATTTGTAGCAGTAGAAAACAAGTCAACCCACTAGGAGAAAGCTGAGGCACAAAGATGATTACTTTTTTTTTTTTGTCATTGTTCTAATGCTGTTAAAGACATGACCCTTACAGCAATGCTTATAAAGAAAACATTTAATCAGGAACTTTCTTAAAGTTTAGAGGCTTAGACAATGATGGGAAGGAGACAGGCAAGTCTCTGGATCAGAAGGTGAGAACATCACATCCATAGGCAGCAGGCAGAAAGGGGGGGGTGCTTTTGAAACCTCAAATCTTACCCACAGTGACAAATCTCCAACTAGGCCGTGCCTAGTAATTTTTTTCAAAGCGTTCTAATAACTGTGGTTCAAGCATTCTTATATATGAGCCTATGGAGGGCATTCTCATTAAAATTACCATGCTTAATAATCTAGAAATTCAAAAACAAACAAACAAACAAACAAACACCAAACTCAACTGTAATTTTAGTATCAGAAAACTATTACCTTAATCCGAACTACCTTTTACTTATTATTTGGAGAAACAGAGAAATCTGTTTCATAATACATGAGGGACTTTTGGAGAAAAATACTGAATACATTTAACTTTGTTGCTGACTGAATAAGCCAACTTGGAATTAAAATAGCTAAAACATATTGTGTACATGTTTTATTTATTACAATTGATTTGAAATTATATGTAGTCAAGTTTATTTATTCATGCATGCACTTGTGTGTGTGTGTGTGTGTGTGTGTGTGTGTGTGTGTGTGTGTGTGTTTCTATGTATGCACGTCCATTTGGGGCATGCAGACGTGATATAGTAAATTAGTGACCTTGCTCAAACTCAGACTTGTGACAAGGCTCTTTATCCAATGGACTGTCTCAGCAGTCCTATGTTTATTTTTAGACAAAAGGTCAATTACCTGAATTTTTCAGGTCATTCATTTCATGGAGTCCTTTCATTTTTTATTTATTTATTTATTTATTTATTTATTTATTTATTTATTTATTTATTTTTTTGGTTCTTTTTTTTCGGAGCTGGGGACCGAACCCAGGGCCTTGCGCTTCCTAGGCAAGCGCTCTACCACTGAGCTAAATCCCCAACCCTATGGAGTCCTTTTAGACAGTGTGGCCCTTTCGTTGGATCCTTCTTACACAGACCTGCCACAAAGCTTTTTCTCACAAAGGTAGATTAAAATGCTTAATCAATAACAGAATCTATATACCAAGGTTCCAATATTAGTTGGTGAGATCCTTAGAGACAGTGGGTATTACTGTTTACTGAAAGCAGAATGTACTCACTTGACTGACTCCATCCATGATCCAAACCTTTCCCTGATACCTTGAGATGCCCTTACTCCTGGATCTTTCCTGGTATACCCAAGGGTGCCCCATAGCACGTACAATACCCACAGCCTTCCAGTCTTGCATTGAACAAGGCATTCCTGTTGTAATCGACAGTCTCATTACTTTGCAAAATCTAACAATGGTTCAAAATATGGCAAGAGCAGAATGTTATCCCAGATTTATTCTGGCATTGTTTATTTCTGCTTTCTTCTAGAAGTCCTTATGTGTCTGGTCATCATTCCCCGACTTCCCGCAATTAGTTTTGTATTGTGGAATATAAGCTAGTTTCAGCTATAAAATGAATCTCAGTGACTTGTATTACAGTATCTTGTATCTGCATAATCACATCAATATGCCTGCAGTACTATTTCAACTTGTTCTAATCAGGCTCTTATGGTCAAAACTTTAGGTGGTTGATATTTAAAAGAAAAATCTTTGAAGGGCTCTTTTCTCATTAAGGAATCAACATTACAATGTGCATTTGAATACATGAGCATCTTAATTTGGCTAGAATAAAAACTGACAAATTACTGCCCACCAGGAAGAGATCTTCAGTATCTATGTTTAAAGAGAGAGGGAGAGAAAAAACCCTCAGATATTATATCTCTGTGTTGAGAAAAATGACTGAGTCAGAGCACACAGTAGAAGAAGCATCCATTTCCATTGGAGTTTGAGGTCAAGAAGAGATCTTGTTAGCTGCTCCATTTTACATATTCAAGGGGGAAATAATTTAATGTGGTTGGAAGCTACAGAAAAGGACATTATGGTTTAACTCTCAACAGCATTCTCTCTGTGTGTCCACACAGCAACTTAAGCTCTTGATTTCATTTTGTTGTTGATGTTAATTATTTTTTTAAGTAAGAGATTCAAATGCATAAACTCTGTTCACAATAATTCTGAAGCTAAAAAAGGTAAAATGTTAAAATAAGGAGCACAGTGTGTGTGTGTGTGTGTGTGTGTGTGTGTGTGTGTGTACAAGGTGATTATCAACTTATCAAATTGTTTCCTTGTCTTCTAGAGAAGACTTTGTCTATAATGATTTACTCTTTGAATACCAGAGATGCTAGTAAAATGGCAAATTAATAATAGTCATTGATACGATTCTGGAAACGAACTGTTTTTAAAGTTACTATCAAATAGGCCCTTATGGAATAGTGAATGACTATTGCCATAGGACACAAGCAAAGCAATGAGTAGAATGATGATTTGGGTTTTGTCCTTTCCACTGAAACTTCTGCATATTCATAATCATATCATTGTTCCATAATATTCTTAGGTTTAAAGATGCACCCTATTTCTCATTACCTGTCCTATACATTAGACAGTACATTTTATGGCAATAATAGCAATGAGTCCTGGGAGTTCAGAGACAGCTCAATGAGTTAGGTGCTCACATTGTAACCACGTCGCTCTGAATTTGGAACCCCAATACCTCTGTAAACGCTGGGCATGCTTTCATGTGTCTAAACCTAGGCCCTTGGTGGGTTTGGAGACAGGTTTACAAAATGGCATATGAAAGACCCTGTAGCAACCTGAGAAGCAATGGAGAAGCCAGAGTCTGGTGTCACATGAGCCAGACGTGGCCAACAATACAAACGTGAACACCCACACACACACCTAAAATTCTGAAGAAAAATAATTTTTGACTTAGGATTCTGGAATCAGGCCAGAAACTCCATCAAGTGTGACATCTGTGCATATTGAGATGACCCAAGAGCTTCTGAATGTAGAGCTTCCCTGCTGATTCATTTGAGAATGTGATAGAAGACTCCTGAGAATGTGAGGGCAGAGGATGGTGCCACTGAGGAAGTCATGCTAGTGAAAAGGCACAGCACTCTTAGAAATAAAACTACATAGGAAGTAACAACAAAACATAACCATTTCTCTCAGCTGTGGTCCTTATTCCTCATGTACCATGTGGAATGAGATAATCAGGTGGTTCCTTGTATGCCTTCTAATGTGATTGGCTAATGCAAAAGGTATTTTTGGGAGAAGGATGCTTCAAACTTCTTTACTGTATCAACATATTAGCAGTATATAAAAGCTTGACTATCATCTGTGTTGTAAGTACACCAAGGATTATGAATGCATGAATCACACCTAATAATTAATGTGACATAAATCATACTGAAGTAGAAATTGCTTTTTTTCCCAGTGATGATCATGATTTGCCTGTTTGTACAAAGTAAAATTATATTCTAATATAGGAAATGATGATATTATTTGAAGCATGCTTGTGAGAGTTTAAGATTCATTTGGGAAAATAAATCTTTGAACACTGCTGGTCTTTACAATCCTCTTATTACCAAAATTAGGCATTAACTTTGAATTGATTTGTGTCAATCCATTTCAGCATATCAACCATTCATGCTGTGAAAACATTAGACAAATGATGCAAATGCCAATTTGAAGCCCCAGAAATAGCAATGGATGTCTGAAAGTATTATCATAGTTGTGTATTAATTATCTACATATTGAATCAGATGTATGGCCATATTATCATATACATTTTACTCTTTTTCTGCCTTTAGAATAAACAAATAGATAAAACATAGAGTATACGATTATGTTATGAGTAAAATATAAGTGCTTTCAACCTTGTATGAGAAGAAAAGGGAATTCAGAGGTCAAAGGGGAACAAACTCCTAGGGAATGGTTAGCATTCTCATCTCACAAGGAAAATATCCAGACTAGCACAGGTTGTCAGACAAGCGAACCAAACAATGGTGGTAGGGTAAAATGATTAAGATGTTTTAAACAAAAAAGCAGGGTCATTTAATTTACTTTAATTTAATTTAATTTTCATTTTCATTTTTTGCAGGAGGGAGGAAGGATTCCTCACAGATAATATCGTCAGTTTCACTTCATGAGGAGGAATGGGATGCTAAACTTTATAACTAAAAGCAGCAATAGAAATACATTTTAAGGTGACAGGTTTTTCATAAGCCTGTGCTGAGTGTTCACATATGTACAACATACTATCTTGAATATGAGAGACTTGATAGTATTAATATTATTCTCGTAATGATTGATATTTGAAAGAATACAACTGAAGTGTGAGGCGAGAGAGAGAAGTCTGGAACAGTGCCTACTGCTCATGCTTATGGCGGACGTAAGGAAGATGAAAGAAGCAGTCCCACAGTGAGAAGCTGTTTTTCAGCCTCTCATTTAGTCTGGTCGCTAACTTTCAACCACTCAAAGCAAGTCAGAACATGAAACTTGGAGAGCACTTGACTGCAGAGGTACAGATGGATGTGAAGACACAAAACCAAACAGTTTTAGTTCAGAAGTTAAATATGTCATGCAGGGAAGTAATCTACAGCTGAAGGCTAGATGCACTTTGTACATAAGAATTACAAAAGAGTTTGTTGTTGCACTTTCTTGCAATCGACTTCTATTCTGCAGACTTGAGAATTATCTTTTGCCCCTACCCATTTCTCTTGAAAGAATGCATGCTTAACAGACAAATTGAAATGTGAGGGAACATTAGGCACATTGATTTGGAAGACATATTTCATTTCTAATCCACAGATAACAGGCAGTGAAAGTTTACGTTTGGGAAAGTCAGGTCAGCATTCTGTTCCTGCTGACTCAGCAATCACCAGTCAAGTGCTCTGTATTTATGTAAACAAAAGCTAGTTAAATATGTTTCATTTAAGTCACCTCTTGTTTCACTTAGATAACAGCAAAGTCCTTAGGTTTACTACATTCAAAGAAAGAAAGAAAGGAAGAAAGAAAGAAAGAAAAAGAGAAAGAAAAAAAAGAAAGAATGGAAGAAAAAAGAAAGGAAGGAAGAAAAGATCTATTCATCTGCCAGGTTTCTTAAATAGACCTTTAGGATGCACGTTCATGTTGTATGGTGAATGATGTGGAAAAGATAAAACAGAGATATTTGACATTGAGAATATGAATAAAGTTGTTTCATTTAGGAGAATATGGCAACATCATCCTATCAAAAATATAAGGAAGAAAATGGGATTAAGGCATATGATAGTCAAGATGGAAAAAATTGAACTTGAAAAATGTATTGCTCTTTGTTAAGTCACACTGAACAACCAGGAAAAGAGTAAAAATGTAGTGTTAACTTACTTTTGAAAGAAAATGCCACCTATGCTAAAATAACAGAAAACTCTTTCAACCCTTTCATATAGTAGGGATAGTCGGAGTGCAATATATTGTCTCATATTAAATAAGAACGTTAGGTGTAAATGAAGACTGTAAGTGTGCATTTTGTCCTCCAACCTAAATAACCAATGGCAATTTGATTTGCTAGGCATGTTAAACCAAGTTTAAAACATTCTTGCATAATAAAAGGAAACAGTATTTCTTGGACTAAAAATATATGTATTAAGATTTTATATGGACAACAACAACAAAACCACTGTGAGGTGGGGGCGCACTCCTTTAATCCCAGCTCTCAGGATGCATAGGCAAGTGGATCTCTGAATTAGATGAATAGAACAGCCAGGGCTATAAAGTGAAATCCTGTATCAGAAAACCAAACCAAACCAAACCAAACCAAATCAAAATACCAAATTCCAGCAAACAAAACCATTAACACATTCCCACATACCCGCCTATGTGCACACACACACACACAGAGCCACAGGGTTTAGCATGG
The DNA here is from genome assembly GCF_011064425.1 of Rattus rattus. Lineage (NCBI taxonomy): Eukaryota > Metazoa > Chordata > Mammalia > Rodentia > Muridae > Rattus > Rattus rattus. Next base: position 70,000,222 of record NC_046159.1, read on the forward strand.
TGATTTACATCAGTTTATTTTTTTTTCAGCTTTAATAATTTTTTTTATTATTATTATTAACTTGAGTATTTCTTATATACATTTCGAGTGTTATTCCCTTTCCCGGTTTCCGGGCAAACATCCCCCTCCCCCCTCCCCTTCCTTATGGGTGTTCCCCTCCCAACCCACCCCCCCCTTGCTTCCCTCTCCCCAACAGTCTAGTTCACTGGGGGTTCAGTCTTAGCAGGACCCAGGGCTTCCCTTCCACTGGTGCTCTTACTAGGATATTCATTGCTACCTATGAGGTCAGAGTCCAGGGTCAGTCCATGTATAGTCTTTGGGTAGTGGCTTAGTCCCTGGAAGCTCTGGTTGGTTGGCATTGCTGTACATATGGGGTCTCGAGCTCCTTCAAGCTCTTCCAGTTCTTTCTCTGATTCCTTCAACGGGGGTCCTGTTCTCAGTTCAGTGGTTTCCTGCTGGCATTCGCCTCTGTATTTGCTGTATTCTGGCTGTGTCTCTCAGGAGCGATATGCATTCACATTTTGATCATCCGTCTTGAGTTTCATTTCTTCTAGGCATCTAGGGTAATTCAAGCATTTGGGCTAATAGCCACTTATCAATGAGTACATACCATGTATGTCTTTCTGTGATTGGGTTAGCTCACTCAGGATGATATTTTCCAGTTCCAACCATTTGCCTACGAATTTCATAAAGTCATTGTTTTTGATAGCTGAGTAATATTCCATTGTGTAGATGTACCACATTTTCTGTATCCATTCCTCTGTTGAAGGGCATCTGGGTTCTTTCCAGCTTCTGGCTATTATAAATAAGGCTGCGATGAACATAGTGGAGCACGTGTCTTTTTATATGTTGGGGCATCTTTTGGGTATATGCCCAGGAGAGGTATGGCTGGATCCTCAGGCAGTTCAATGTCCAATTTTCTGAGGAACCTCCAGACTGATTTCCAGAATGGTTATAGCAGTCTGCAACCCCACCAACAATGGAGGAGTGTTCCCCTTTCTCCACATCCTCGCCAGCATTTGCTGTCACCTGAGTTTTTGATCTTAGCCATTCTCACTGGTGTGAGGTGAAATCTCAGGGTTGTTTTGATTTGCATTTCCCTTATGACTAACGATGTTGAACATTTCTTTAGGTGTTTCTCGGCCATTCGGTATTCCTCAGCTGTGAATTCTTTGTTTAGCTCTGAACCCCATTTTTTAATAGGGTTATTTGTCTCCCTGCGGTCTAACTTCTTGAGTTCTTTGTATATTTTGGATATAAGGCCTCTATCTGTTGTAGGATTGGTAAAGATCTTTTCCCAATCTGTTGGTTGCCGTTTTGTCCTAACCACAATGTCCTTTGCCTTACAGAAGCTTTGCAGTTTTATGAGATCCCATTTGTCGATTCTTGATCGTAGAGCATAAGCCATTGGTGTTTTGGTCAGGAAATTTTTTCCAGTGCCCATGTGTTCCAAATGCTTCCCTAGTTTTTCTTCTATTAGTTTGAGTGTATCTGGTTTGATGTGGAGGTCCTTGATCCACTTGGACTTAAGCTTTTTACAGGGTGATAAGCATCATCGATCTGCATTCTTCTACATGTTGACCTCCAGTTGAACCAGCACCATTTGCTGAAAATGCTATCTTTTTCCATTGGATGGTTTTGGCTCCTTTGTCAAAAATCAAGTGACCATAGGTGTGTGGGTTCATTTCTGGGTCTTCAATTCTGTTCCATTGGTCTATCTGTCTGTCTCTGTACCAATACCATGCAGTTTTTATCACTATTGCTCTGTAATACTGCTTGAGTTCTGGGATAGTGATTCCCCCTGAAGTCCTTTTATTGTTGAGGATAGTTTTAGCTATCCTGGGTTTTTTGTTATTCCAGGTGAATTTGCAAATTGTTCTGTCTAACTCTTTGAAGAATTGGATTGGTATTTTGATGGGGATTGCATTGAATCTGTAGATCGCTTTTGGTAAAATGGCCATTTTTACTATATTAATCCTGCCAATCCATGAGCATGGGAGATCTTTCCATCTTCTGAGATCTTCTTCAATTTCTTTCTTCAGAGTCTTGAAGTTCTTATTGTACAGATCTTTTACTTGCTTGGTTAAAGTCACACCGAGGTACTTTTTTATATTATTTGGGTCTATTATGAAGGGTGTCGTTTCCCTATTTCTTTCTTGGTTTGTTTCTCTTTTGTGTAGAGGAAGGCTACTGATTTATTTGAGTTAATTTTATACCCAGCCACTTTGCTGAAGTTGTCTATCAGCTTTAGTAGTTCTCTGGTGGAACTTTTGGGATCACTTAAATATACTATCATATCATCTGCAAATAGTGATATTTTGACTTCTTCTTTTCTGATCTGTATCCCCTTGACCTCCTTTTGTTGTCTGATTGCTCTGGCTAGAACTTCAAGAACTATATTGAATAAGTAGGGAGAGAGTGGGCAGCCTTGTCTAGTCCCTGATTTTAGTGGGATTGCTTCAAGTTTCTCTCCATTTAGTTTAATGTTAGCAACTGGTTTGCTGTATATGGCTTTTACTATGTTTAGGTATGGGCCTTGAATTCCTATTCTTTCCAGGACTTTTATCATGAAGGGGTGTTGAATTTTGTCAAATGCTTTCTCAGCATCTAATGAAATGATCACGTGGTTTTGTTCTTTCAGTTTGTTTATATAATGGATCACGTTGATGGTTTTCCGTATATTAAACCATCCCTGCATGCCTGGGATGAAGCCTACTTGATCATGGTGGATGATTGTTTTGATGTGCTCTTGGATTCGGATTGCCAGAATTTTATTGAGTTTTTTTGTGTCGATATTCATAAAGGAAATTGGTCTGAGGTTCTCTTTCTTTGTTGGCTCTTTGTGTGGTTTAGGTATAAGAGTAATTGTGGCTTCATAGAAGGAATTCGGTAGTCCTCCATCTGTTTCAATTTTGTGGAATAGTTTGGATAATATTGGTACGAGGTCTTCTATGAAGGTCTGATAGAATTCTGCACTAAACCCGTCTGGACCTGGGCTCTTTTTGGTTGGGAGACCTTTAATGACTTCTTCTATTTCCTTAGGAGTTATGGGGTTGTTTAACTGGTTTATCTGTTCCTGATTTAACTTGGTACCTGGTATCTGTCTAGGAAATTGTCCATTTCCTGCAGATTTTCAAGTTTTGTTGAATATAGGCTTTTATAGTAAGATCTGATGATTTTTTTCAATTTCCTCTGAATCTGTAGTTATGTCTCCCTTTTCATTTCTGATTTTGTTAATTTGGACACACTCTCTGTGTCCTCTCGTTAGTCTGGCTAAGGGTTTATCTATCTTGTTCATTTTCTCAAAGAACCAACTTTTGGTTCTGTTGATTCTTTCTATGGTCCTTTTTGTTTCTACTTGGTTGATTTCGGCTCTGAGTTTGATTATTTCCTGCCTTCTACTCCTCCTGGGTGTATTTGCTTCTTTTTGTTCTAGAGCTTTTAGGTGTGCTGTCAAGCTGCTGACATATGCTCTTTCCTGTTTCTTTCTACAGGCACTCAGCGCTATGAGTTTTCCTCTTAGCACAGCTTTCATCGTGTCCCATAAGTTTGGGTATGTTGTACCTTCATTTTCATTAAATTCTAAAAAGTTTTTAATTTCTTTCTTTATTTCTTCCTTGACCAGGTTATCATTGAGTAGAGCATTGTTCAATTTCCACGTATATGTGGGCATTCTTCCCTTATTGTTATTGAAGACCAGTTTTAGGCCGTGGTGGTCTGATAGCACGCATGGGATTATTTCTATCTTTCTGTACCTGTTGAGGCCCGTTTTTTGACCAATTATATGGTCAATTTTGGAGAAAGTGCCATGAGGAGCTGAGAAGAAGGTATATCCTTTTACTTTAGGATAGAATGTTCTATAAATATCCGTTAAGTCCATTTGGCTCATTACTTCTCTTAGTCTGTCTACATCTCTGTTTAATTTCTGTTTCCATGATCTGTCCATTGATGAGAGTGGGGTGTTGAAATCTCCCACTATTATTGTTTGAGGTGCAATGTGTTTTTTGAGCTTTAGTAAGGTTTCTTTTACATATGTAGGTGCCCTTGTATTTGGGGCATAGATATTTAGGATTGAGAGTTCATCTTGGTGGATTTTTCCTTTGATGAATATGAAGTGTCCTTCCTTATCTTTTTTGATGACTTTTAGTTGAAAATTGATTTTATCTGATATTAGAATGGCTACTCCAGCTTGCTTCTTCTGACCATTTGCTGGGAAAGTTGTTTTCCAGCCTTTCACTCTGAGGTAGTGTCTGTCTTTGTCTCTGAGGTGTGTTTCCTGTAGGCAGCAGAATGCAGGGTCCTCGTTGCGTATCCAGTTTGTTAATCTATGTTTTTTATTGGAGAGTTGAGGCCATTGATGTTGAGAAATATTAAGGAATAGTGATTATTGCTTCCGGTTGTATTCATATTTGGATGTGAGGTTATGTTTGTGTGCTTTTCTTCTCTTTGTTTTGTTGTCAAGACGATTAGTTTCTTGCTTCTTCTAGGGTATAGCTTGCCTCCTTATGTTGGGTTTTACCATTTATTATCCTTTGTAGTGCTGGATTTGTAGAAAGATATTGTGTAAATTTGGTTTTGTCATGGAATATCTTGGTTTCTCCATCTATGTTGATTGAGAGTTTTGCAGGATACAGTAACCTGGGCTGGCATTTGTGTTCTCTTAGGGTCTGTATGACATCAGTCCAGGATCTTCTGGCCTTCATAGTTTCTGGCGAAAAGTCTGGTGTGATTCTGATAGGTCTGCCTTTATATGTTACTTGGCCTTTTTCCCTTACTGCTTTCAATATTCTTTCTTTATTTTTGTGCTTGGTGTTTTGACTATTATGTGACGGAGGTGTTTCTTTTCTGGTCCAATCTATTTGGAGTTCTGTAGGCTTCTTGTATGCCTATGGGTATCTCTTTTTTAGGTTAGGGAAGTTTTCTTCTATGATTTTGTTGAAGATATTTACTGGTCCTTTGAGCTGAGATTCTTCACTCTCTTCTATACCTATTATCCTTAGGTTTGATCTTCTCATTGAGTCCTGGATTTCCTGTATGTTTTGGACCAGTAGCTTTTTCCGCTTTACATTATCTTTGACAGTTGAGTCAATGATTTCTATGGAATCTTCTGCTCCTGAGATTCTCTCTTCCATCTCTTGTATTCTGTTGTTGAAGCTTGTATCTACAGCTCCTTGTCTCTTCTTTTGGTTTTCTATATCCAGGGTTGTTTCCATGTGTTCTTTCTTGATTGCTTCTATTTCCATTTTTAATTCCTTCAACTGTTTGATTGTGTTTTCCTGGAATTCTTTCAGGGATTTTTGTGTCTCCTCCCTATGGGCTTCTACTTGTTTATTTATGTTTTCCTGGATTTCTTTCAGGCATTTTTTCGTTTCCTCTCTGTAGGCTTCTACTTGTTCTCTAAGGGAGTTCTTCACGTCTTTCTTGAAGTCCTCCAGCATCATGGTCAAATATGATTTTGAATCTAGATCTTGCTTTTCTGGTGTGTTTGGATATTCCATGTTTGTTTTGATGGGAGAATTGGGCTCCGATGGTGCCAGGTAGTCTTGGTTTCTGTTGCTTGGGTTCCTGCGCTTGCCTCTCGCCATCAGATTATCTCTAGTGTTACTTTGTTCTGCTATTTCTGACAGTGGCTAAACTGTCCTATAAGCCTGTGTGTCAGGAGTGCTGTAGACCTGTTTCCCTGTTTTCTTTCTGCCAGTTATCGGGACAGAGTGTTCTGCTTTCGGGCGTGTAGTTTTTCCTCTCTACAGGTCTTCAGCTGTTCCTGTGGACCTATGTCTTGAGTTCACCAGGCAGGTCACTTGCAGCAGAAAAGTTGGTCTTACCTGTGGACCCGAGGCTCAAGTTCGCTCGCGGGGTGCTGCCCACGGGCTCTCCGCGGCAGCAGCAACCAGGAAGATCTGCGCCGCCCCTTCCGGGATGTTCCGTGCACCAGGGTTCCAGATATCTTTTGTTGTTTTCCTCTGGGATCAGTACTGTGTGCAGCGTGCAGTCTCTTCTGGTTTCCCAGGCGTGTCCGCCTCTCTGAAGGTTTAGCTCTCCCTCCCACGGGATTTGGGTGCAGAGAACTGTTTATCCGGTCGGTCCCTTCAGGTGCGGTGTCTCAGACGCAGTGGACCTGCTGCTCCTGGGCCCTCCTCTACGGGTACCCAGAGGCCGTTAACAGTTTCCTCCTGGGCCAGGGATGTGGGCAAGAGCATCCTAGGTCTGGCCATTTATGCCCAACCTTATAAAAGGATCTTGTGCAAGAGGAAGAAATAGCAAATATCAGCAGACGTTGAAAAGACTGTACATCAACACACACTGACAGTTTGAGCACATCTTCATAATGACTGTGAAAGTGAATGTGTTAGCCTCAAACATAGTGAAATAACATCATGAATATTTGATACATGTAAACAATTTCTTCACCATATCCTTTGAAACACTGGACCAAGCAGATTTTAGCATACAACTTAAAACTTGTAAGGAATGACCATCTATATCTTGTCACATGTTAAACTTAAACAGTTTTTTTTGAACAAACAGTCTGAAATATCTCACATAAATAGCTGTAAGAATAAATTAAGGCCCCATTCTCAAGAGATGGAATCCTGATAATTATCACAGCACTGATAGGACTATTTCCTGAACATTTTTCAAGAACAACAGAACAGCCCCCAACTTGGCCACACCATGCTATGGAAGGCTCTGGAGGTGTTGATAATTGAATTGAGTGTTTTAAAGGATCAGAGAAGTTAGACAGTCAGAAAGCCAGGGCAATCTTTCTTGGCAGAGAAAATATGGCAGTTCACAGTGTAGCATGGGTGCTGGTAGATAATGTAAAGTCAGAGTGCAGCAGGCTGGGTGGGCCTAGTGGGCAGAAGACCGCAGCACAAACAATTAGACTCAGGCACGAAAGGCTCTGTAAGGGTAGGTGGTCCCCAGAAAGTCTAATGTGTATCTTTATCGCTGAAAATACTTAAGTGTGTATTTTTACTTCCTCATTCATAAAAGTATGATGTCATTTTCCATTACTCTATTTATACCTGTCTCTCTTCTCCCATTCATTTATTTATTTACAATCTGATCACAGTCGTACCTCTCCTCTCAGTCTCCCCTCCCAGTCTTTCCTCCAAGCTCCGTCACTGCACTTCGATCTGATAGAGAAGGAGCACCCCTCCCCCCGACACACAATCCAGGCCCCAGCTGCCCCAGGCACATCAAGTCATTGCAGAGGTAGGCAGATCCTCTACCACTGAAGCCAGATAAGGCGGGCAAATTAGAAGATCAGGAACCACAGGCAAGCAATAGAGTTTGATACAGCTCCCACTCAAGTTGCTGGGGAGCCCACATGAAGACCAAGGTGCACACCTGCTACATATATGCAGGGGGTCTAGTTTTAGCCCACGTATGGTCTTTGGTTTGTGGTTCAATCTCTGGGAGTTGACTTTGTTGGTCTTTTTGTAGAGTCCCTATCCCCTCCAGGTCTCTCAATCCTTCTCCTAACTTGTCCACAAGACTCCACGAGATCCATCTTCTGTTTGGTTGAGTGGCTCTGAATTTATTTCCCTCAACTTCTGGGCAGTCTCCTAGAGGTCAGATATGCTATGCTTCCATCTGCAAGCATAACAGAGTTTCTAAGAGTGTCAGGGATTTTACCTTGCCCTTGGAATGGATCTCAAGTTAGCTGAGTGATTGGTTTGCCTCTCCCCCAGTCTCTGCTCTGTCTTTGCTCCTGAATTTCCTGTAGGCAGAACAAAATTCTTTTTTTTTTTTTTGCTGGAATCTGGACTTTAATTATGTACATAAATAGTGACATGCAGACACAAATTTTAGGTTGAAGGTTTTGTAGGCAGGTTTGTGTTCTTATCTCTCTGCCGAAAGGTCTGCCTGGCTACAGGTGTGGCCACTTCATGTTCCATATCCTCCAGTGTTAGGGATCTCAGTTATAGTCACCCTCATAAATTCCCTAGAGCCTATATCATCACTGGTCTCTGGCAAGTCCTAAAATTCCCCCTTGCCTGATGCAGATTTCCCTTCAATCTCTTGGTTTTTTTCTTCCAGGATCTCCCTATACCAGATTCCATCCCTACCACTTTCCCCTCCTCATTCTCACTCCCACCGAGTTCTCTCCCTACACCTAACCCCAACAACTGTTTTGTTTCCCCTTCTGAGTGAAATTCAAGAATTAAATTCTCTGGGTCTATGGAATACAGCATATTCATCCTGGATTTTATGGCTGATATTCACTTATAAGTGAGTACACACCATGCATATCTTTCTGTGTCTGGGTTACTTCATCCAAAATGATGTTTCCTAGTTCCATCCATTTGCCTGAAAATTTCATAATGTCCTTGTTTTAAAAGCTGAGAAGTATTCCATTGTATAAGATCTACATTTTCTTTATCCATTCTTCAGTTGAGGGGCATCTGGGTAGTTTCCATTTTCTAACTATTATGAATAAAGCTGTTATGAATAGTGCTGATCAAGTGTTCTTGTAGTATAGTAGAGCATCTTCTGGGATATAGCTAGGTGTTGATGGAGAACTATTCCTAATTTTCTGAGAAATTAGCAGATTGATTTCCAGACTGTTTGTAAATGCCTGCAAAAAAGTGGCTGGACATGAAATTAACTAAGAAATGTCAGTAGCCCTCCTTTATACAAACAACATGTGGTCTGAGAAACAATTCAGGGAATTAACAACTTTCACAATAGCCACAAAAATATAAAATATCTTGGTGTAACTTTAACAAGGCAAATGTTAGATCCATATGACAATAACTTCAATTCTCTGAAGAAAAATTGAAGAAGACCTCAGAAGATGAAAAGATCCCACATGCTCATGGATCAGTAGAAATAACCATCTTACCAAAAGCGATCTACATATTCAGTGCAATTCCCTTCAAAATTCCAACATAATTCTTTACAGACCTTCAAATAACCTTTTTTAAATGTCATATTGAAAACCAAACCTAAATAGGAAAAAGACCCAGGATAGTTAAAATAATCATGTACAATAAAAGAACTTCTGGAGGTATCACCATCCCTGATTTCAATCTATACTACACAGAGCAATAGCAATAAAAACTGAATGGTATTGGTATAGGAACAGACATGTTGATCAATGGAAAAAAGAAAGCACCCTCAGTAAACGGTACTGGTGTGAGTAAGTGCCTGCATGTAGAAGCATGCAAGCAGATCCATCACCCCACAAAACTCAAGTCCAAGTCGATTAAAGCCCTCCACATAAGAATGAATACACTAAATCTAATAGAAGAGAAAAACTCGGGAATACATTGTGTGCATTGGTACAAATGTCAACTTCCTGGATAGAACACCAATAGCTCAAGAACTAAAATCAGAAATTAATAGATGAGACCTCATGAAACTGAAAAGCTTCTGTAAGGCAAGAACGAAATCAGTAGGGAAAATTTGACAGCTTACAGAATATGAAAATATTGTCATCCACCCTACATTTGACAGAAGGCTAATATCCAGTGTGTGTGTGTGTGTGTGTGTGTGTGTGTGTGTGTGTGTGTGTGTATAAAGAAGTTAAGGTAGACAAAAACAAACCGAAGAACCCAATTAAAAAACAAGGTATAGAGCTAAACATAGAGATCTCAAGAAAGGAATCTCTATTGGCCTAGATACACTTAAAGAAATGTTCAAAGTTCTTAGTCATCAGGGAAGTGCAAACCAAATTGACTCTGAGATTCTACCTTACACCCATCAGAATGGCTATGATCAAAAACAAAAGTGACAGCACATTCTGGTTAGAATGTGAAGCAAGGGGAACACTTGTTCATTGCCGATGGGAGTGCAAACTTGTAGGTGACCCTGTCTCTTACTATCTCCTCTCTGGAGTTCTTCCTTTCCTTCTTTCCCCATGGTCCCTTTCCACCTCCTAGTTTCCTCAGTATTTCATGTCATTTACACAAATCTAAGAATATGGAGCTAGGATACATAAATAAGTGAAGGCATTTGACATTTTTCATGTTGGATCAGAGTTACCTCAGCCATACAAGCAATATTTTTTTAGTTCCTTTTATTTAACTCAACTTTTTTGCATTACATAGGATGGGCAGAAAGATTGTGACAACTTCAAGCCCAAGACACTTATTACTAGTGTTCTATAAACAGGACAAGAAAAACAAACATACAAACTACAATAATGTAATTGTCTGAAGAAACCACCATGAAGACAGCAACAGTTGAAAGTCAATATTCCACATGGTTCCACTCTTACATGAAGAGCTACAGGTGCTCAATTGCTGCTAAAAGAAGGAGAACTGGTTTCCACCAGGGATGAGCTCCCTCACAGTTTGTTCCATCTCAAGTGGCCAGTCCTGGACATGTGGACACAAGACTGACACTGAGTGAACATGGCAGTAGATGTGTAGAGAGAGATGGGGGGTGTCATGAATTTGGGCAGAAAATGTAGGAGACAGGAGGAATTGGGGGCAAGTACTGTAAATGCAGAGCCTATGCATGAGGTTCAAAAAGTTTAAATGCAGTTTTGATTTTAGCATATATCTAGGATTAGTGTTCTAATGCTGTTGTGCCAATTTGTCAGAAACTGCAATATACACAGTATTTTAAGATAATAAATCATTATGTGAAAATTTAAATGGTGAAAAAGTGGCAAAATGTTCATTTCTGAGTAAAATTTCAGAGCTGGGGTTCTGATAAAAATCGAAAACCAAAGCAAGTTTTCAGAATCTCTAATCTAGAATTCTGAAATCATCTATGACACTAGAAAAAGTCGCACTACACAGAAAAAAAATTGTCATTCTGATTATTTTTGGTTTTGTTTTTATATAAATTCAATGCCCTGTATCAATGTTTATTCTTATTTGATAGCATCTGTCCAGCAGTAAAATAAATGAAGGTCAGCTTCCTTGCTTAAAGGAGGAGGTAAATAGCAAAACTAAAAAGAGAACTGCTGTTGATACATGCTGACATGCTTGCTTTTTTTCCATAGCAGTGTCTCTTTGTCATGAGACACTTCAAAGGATGAAGGAGTCCTATTTTTTAATGTTATTGTATTTTATTTATTATCATTTTGGTGGCATACGTCTGGAGGTCAGAGCACAGTCTGCAAGAAACAATTTCCTTTCTGGGCCACGTGGGTCTCAGGGATCAACAGATTCTCCGGCTGATCAGCATCTCTTGTTCATTGAGGAGCAGTCTCTGCGGTCGCACTGAGTCCTATATAATGATGCTGGAAGACTGATACTTCTGCACATTTTTATAAATGAGGACAAGTGGCAAGTTACAAGTAAATCACAAGAACGTGAGAACTAAAACAAACAACAAAGAAACAGTTCAACAAAATCTTAGCCGTGATGTCACCATGGAATCAGCACTGAGCCAACTCAAGCTACAGAAGGTTCAGCCACCTGCTGGCGTGCGATATATAATTATTCCCGTTTCCATTTGGCAAACTATAAATGACAGAGGTTAAGGACTGTGTCCATAAATAGTGAGTCCCTGGCAATGGAACATGAAATTAGGTCACCTGCATTTTGCAAACAACATAAGCTGATTTTCAGTAAGCATGTTTTTCCTCCACAAATTATGCCATGTTGTTAACTTCATTTGTTTTTTGAACAGATTTTCTAAAAACAAAGTGTTTAGTTTAAAACGAAACTTATTAAACTATGGGTATGCATACTTCAATTTATTCTCATGACTTGCTCTATATCTGCATCTTAAAAAATCCCTTATGAGACCTTAAAACCAATTTGAAGCCCATAATTATGTTTTTTAAGAACAAAATCATATGCGGTATATTTTAAATATTTGGCACATTTTATTCACCATATAAAGACAGAGATTATTTCTTGAGTTTACTTCATTATTTTCTCTGTAGGTTACATGTATGTGAGCTGAGGTGAGCATGCCACAGCATGTGTGTGGTCAGAAGACACTGAGGAGTCACTACTTTCCTTCCAGCTTGAAGGCAGGAGATCTCCTGTTTCTGTTGCTTCGCTGCATTCTCCTCTTGTCTCTCTCTCCTGTCTCACTCTGGGAGTCCTGGGATTATGGATGTGTACCAGGGCATCCAATGTTTATGCAGGATCAACAGATCAGATTGCTTTGCAAAGCAAGTGCTTTACACACTATTCTACAGCTGGACCTCTTGTGTTTTTCTTGTTTAGACACTATTTTATTTTCTAATCAAAAAAGAGTGAAAAGTAAGGAAAAGAGGTAAATGTTGATGCCTTCAGGGCCAGAATTACTACCTCCAGAGACTAATATCTTCCATCTTTTTTGTAGATTTGAATGATGTGTCATTTAGTTCAAGTCTCCATGACTAAAGAAAATTGTAGGGCATGTGGAAGCTTGTGACCAGACAGCCATAACAAATGGTAAGGTTGAAGGGACTCAGATTGAGAACAGAGGAGTGGAGTCATTCCTTACCAGCCTTTTCCTGATGTGGAACATGGATCCATTACACCCCATTGAGTACCATGGACACGGGGTCATTATAGTATAAACACCCTAATGAAGTGAATGCATTCACAGCCACCATCAAATGAACAAGTATGAACAAGCAAAGATCGTCTCCTCATTAAAGACCACCTTGGGGAAGACTTGTCTTAAAGAGCCATATGTAAGACTCCCTAGGCGAGCCTCCTTTCTTCTAGCACCTGTGGGATATCTGGCCCTCTCTGCCTTTCAGACCTGTTTCTTCTGGTCCCAAACTCTGCTTCCCTCTTCCTTTTCTTCCTGGCATACAGACTCCCAGATGGAAAGGTAGACCCACAGACAGCCCCCTGCCCTCACATTCCTGACTCCCAGTGGATATACAGAGAAGAGGCCAGGAGGCACAGCTTTAGACTCCTCTGTTTCTCCCCCACCCAGGTCAATAATTACTTTTTAAAAACATTTTTATTAGATATATTTCTTTACATACTTTTCAAATATTATTCCCCTTCCCGGTTTCCTGTCCATAAGCCTCTATCCTCTCCCCTCCCTCTCCCCCTTATGAGTATTCTCCCCATACATCCTCCTTACTGACCCCCCCCATATTCCCTGAACTGAAGATCCAACCTTGGCAGGAAGGGCTTCCCCTTCCACTGGTGCCCCAACAAGTCTATTTTCTGCTACATATGCAGTTGGAGCCCTGGGTCAGTCCATGTATAGTCTTTCGGTAGTGGTTTAGTCCCTGGAAGCTCTGGTTGGTTAGCATTGTTGTTCTTATGGGGTTGCAAGCTCCTTCAGCTCTTTCAATCCTTCCTCTAATTCCCCACAACAGAGTCCTGTTCTCAGTTCAGTGGTTTGCTCTGTTTCTCCTTTTGTCTGGAGAAGGAAAACACAGTGTGGATCCCCCACCTCCCATTCTCACTACCCAACCCCCCATTCAGAGTTTGTTTTGTCCCACAACAGAGAGGCAGAACACAGTACAGCAGAGAATAGGTTAACTTAGTAAAAAAAAAAATTAAGGAAATTCTGTAAGCAAGTGTACTATTTAAGACAATTATGTTTAAGTACTACTTCAGAAGAATTTGTTTAGAAAAAATAATGGTATTTAAAAAATAACATTATTATGTAGATACTCTTTGGAGAAAATTCCGTAAAAGGAAATTATTTTAAGATTTGAGAATTATTTTAAGATTTCTATTTTTCTGTGCCAAGAGCATACTAATACATAATTAAAATTTTTTTAATGGTGAAAATGTGTACTTCGTACTTTTGGAGAGAAAACAATTTTCTGTAGAAAATTGAATATGAGAATTATACAAATCTTCTTTTGTCATCTATCATTCGTTGTAATGTATTCATTATCTGTTTCTGTAGTATATACATTTGGTAAGTGAGGAAGTTTATCAGATAAAGGTCTTGTTGCCATGCCTGACAACCCAAGTTCTGTCTTAAGGATTGTTCTAGTCATTTTTCTATTGCTGTGATAAAACACTATGACCAAGGCAAGTTAATAGAAGGGAGTGTTTATGTGAACTTTTGGTTCTTTATACACAAGAGTCCATCGTGATAGGGAAGTGGCTTGGTATGGTGACCAGCATAGAACATGAGGGCTCATACCTCAAATTGAAAATCAGGACACAGAGATTGAACTGGGAATAGTTCAGTGACATATTTCAACCAGTAAGGAGGCCTGGCCTCCTAGACATTCCCAAACAGTGCAAACACTTGGTGAACTAGTGTTCGAATGCAACAGCCTGTGGAGGACATTCTCATTCAGACTACCACAAAGACTACAATGGTGTAAGAAGAGAACTAATTCTGTTTTCTTTTAACTGACTCATATGAACCTGTCTCTCTCTGTTTCTTTTTGTCTCTTTTGTTTTGCTGTCTCTGTCTCTGAGTCACTCTTTTATAGAGTATCAGAAAGGAGAATAAATTATTTTATGGAGATTCCAGAACGGGAGAATAGTTAAGTAAATGTAAAAGTCTATGAAGAATGAAGTAAACTTTAAAATTTCTTCTAGGAGCTCAGTATATAATGTTCTAGTGCAGATCTAGAGGGAGATGATTTTCTATGAGGAGGCTGTTGTACGATCAATAAAAAAGTGGCAGCCACCGCTTTGTAAACACCCTTTCTTCTCTGACTGCAGGTACAGATTTCTTATATTAAATTTACAAAAATTTCTTCTAAAATTTGCTCCCTATTAGAAATTCATACCAACCTAGAAATATATCCAAATCAAGCATACTTTATTAACTTGCAAAACAGAGTATTAATAATTTTTTGCAATTAACAAATACACAATTCCATTTGATTTTTATCACTTTAAACAGTCAGTGACACAACTGTTTTAAATAATAATAATAATAATAATAATAATAATAATAATAATAATAATAATAATAATAATAATATACTGTCTTGAAGCGCTGCAGAATTTTCTCAGTAATTAAGAACACTGGCAGCTCCTGCAGAAGACCCATGTTTACTTCTTAACACCCACATAGTAGTAGACAACAATGTATAATTCTCGTTTTAGGAGATCCCCTCTTCTGATTCTGCAGGCACTGAACAAAAGTTGTGCTTATACAATATGCAGGTAATACACCCATACATACATAACGAAAATAAATACATCTTTTCTTAAAGATCTGTCATGTTAGATGTAGCATAGTTTTTAAATTAAAAAACTTTATTCTTAGCTCCAAATTTGACATTGTCGTTTGCCATCCATCGGTGTTGGTATATATTTTAAAGTGGTGTTAACAATGCTTTTTGTAGAAGAGTTGATATAAATGTTATTAACTCTATATGATAATAAATATTATAAACAGTAATATGAATATAAAACTATTTTCTAGACATATATATTTAATGTTTTTTCTTTGTATTTTTAATTATGTAATATTATAGGCTGTTCAGAGTAGATAATGTGACGGTTTAATTTCTATATACATTGTGTAATAATCTGGGTAACTGGAATAACCATTGAGTGATATATTATCAATTCTATATAAGTTTAACATTTTATTCATCTGTATCTCTCATCCCAGAAAATTTCCAACCTCTGGTAGCCTCTAATGTACTATCCTTAAAAGATAAAATGTTATATTATACCCATGTCATTTATTCTCCTGGTCCATCTATTCTGTTGAAAAACAATTCAGTTTAATGGGTGAATAGTGATTATTTATACACACTGTACTTTGTTTAACTGCTCATCTCTTAGTGGACGTTTATTTTGGCTAGTATGAGTGGTTCCAGAGTAATGTGAAAGTGGAAATGGCTCTTGGATGTAATGATTTCATCTCATTTGATGGTGTGTATGCTCAGTAGTATTATCACTGTCTTATGTGGTAGTTCCACTTTAGGTTTCCAAAGTAAGAACCTCCACACTCCTTTGATAATGATTCTACTAATTTACATTAACAAGCTATAGTGGCTCCTATTTCTTCACCAGCTCTCCAGCATTTGTTGAGTGGTTGTGCAACTGTAAGACTGGGTATTGTGAACATGCTACATTAAAATGGGGAGAAGAGTACATGATACTGATTTGCATGAGGGAATTTTAGCAGGACCCCAGGGGCACAGCAATGAAAATCAAAGACAAAAATAAGAGTTTTTGCCCAGCCCAGGAACAAGAGTGTGAACACATGACGTATAAGGTAGGAATGATCCCTGCAAACTATATACCTAACAACTGGTTAAAAACCAGAACTTATCAGGAGGAAAGGAAGCAATTCAACTACAAAATAGGACACATAAAAATAGTTAGTTAAAATAGGACAAAATAGGAAAAGGCTTTTCTTAAAAGAAAACACAGAAACTTGACACAGATATTTGAGAACTGGCTAAATATCACTAACTGTCAGGAAAAAGAAAGTGTACCCCACAATGAAATGTCACTCCTCTCCTGTTCTTAGAAAGAGATTCTGTGAAACTACTATAGAAATGGCTTTGTGAATCTGGTTAATGAAACTGAAACACAGATCACCAGAATTTGATTTGTAAGAATGAAGAGACTTTCTGAATAATTATTTTGGGATGTGCTAAGTAAAAGAAGAGGATACATATAAAAGCTGTATTTTTGTTCAATTTCTTTCCCTCCAATAGAGGTCAAGCTTTACAATAAAAGCTCCTTCCTTGGGGAAACCAGCCCATACACTTTAACTATTCTAGTCAATTCTCTGCACTGTATTTTTTAACTCTACATACAATGCAGAATGTTAAAAACAGTCTGTATCAAAACTCTTTGCATAGAAGAGAAAATGAGCTCTTCTATTTGAATTAATTTTTATTTACCTCCCCTCCCTCTATCTCTGTCTCTATCTCTATCTCTGTCTATCTTTCTCTTTCTTGTGTGAGTGTGTTTGTGTCCATATGTGTGTATATATAAAAGTACCTTTTGGGGGTACTTTCAATAAACCAAAAAGGGGACATTAAAAACCATAAATTTGAAATTACTTTTTGTTGTGAGCTAGGGAGCTGTGAACAAAACTAGAACCTCCGGGAAAAAAAAACAAAAAACAAAAAACAAAACAAACAACCACTTGCAATCACTGAATTTTCTCACCAGTTCCTAAGCAATTAGTTTTGCAACATGTTTAATCTCTCTTCCCTCTCAATGATGTCAAGAACATTACTTTATTTATTAAGCTGCATATACATACATATATTCATTTAAAGATATATCAAACTGTCTTTACTATATACATTCTAATGAGCATATAGTGAGTACATATTATGTACTCTACTAAATCTCATGAGGAATATAAGGAATATATGTCCTATATTGTCAGTGAGTTCGGACAAGGGAGATAAAAGGTATCAGTGAAGCCAAGGTATGCTAGACCAAGCCTCCAACACATTTCCATATATAGAGTGAAGATACTGAAGAGTATTGGGACATTTGGATTTTATTTTCCTCAATGAGAAGAAAGAATAAGAGGATCTGACCTGAAGAAAGAAAAGACAAGTTGAATACAAAGTACTCCTTGTCTCACTTAGTGCTTTGTAGCAGTAGAGGGCAGCCATGGATTTTGTCTCCTACAGTTATTTTTGGTGTGAGAATTTTATTTCAGCATACAGAGATACTTATTTAGACTTTGACTGTACAACAGTGTTGGTGTCCTGAGCTAAATCTGAGTAGATTCAATATAATTTTAATTAAAAATATATATTTTCAATTCTTGACCTATCCTCCCTGTAACTTCTTTAAGCTTAGATAATCAGTGTCTGCCAATCCTTCTTTAATTTTAAGATTCTTTTCTGTTATAAGTAGAGCACTTGTTCCATCTTATGATATGCATTTTATTTTAGTGCATTTTGATAGTTTCACACAGTGCATAGCATCCTGGACATGTCATCACTGTCATCCTCCTTGTTTTGCTCCAGCTTGTCTCTCTTCACTTTACTTTTCTTTCATGACATCGGTTTTTAAGTTTCTGTATGTGAGGAATAATACGAGTTAATTATGTTCCTAAACCTACCTAATTTTGCTTGACAAGATGATCTATAATTCAATTATTTCCTTACAAATGACATGATTTCATTATTTGTATGGCTAAATAATAATCTATTAGCATAAATAGCTATTCTTGATTTTCATCTCCTGTTTCATTAACACCTATTTTCAGTATTTACAACCCAATTTTCAAGAAATGTTTCCAAGTATTTGTGGTTACTCAAGAATCTATTGTAAGACTCACAAGAATGTGTGAGCCCAAAGCCAGTCATAAGGACAATCAAGATAATGGACTGTTAATTTTGCTTCTTTTCTGTTGTTGTGATAAAAAACTTTTATCAAAAGCAAATTTAGGGTTTATTTCAAAGGTTTGTTTTACCTTATGCTTCCTGATTGCAGTCTACCCTTGAGAGAAATTAAGATAGGAACTTAAGAGAAGAACTGGAGTGTAGGGTTGTTTACTATTCCATGAACATTACCTCTGAGCAGAAAAATTACACCAAAGGACATACAGCAGATATCATGGAGGATGTTGCTGGTTATTTCACTCTCTCATGCTCAGGTAGTTTTCTTCTAAAATCAAGGATGAACTAGCTGTCTACGTATGGTACCAGCAGTGGGCTTTGTTTTTGTAAATTAATCAACTAACATGGGAGTTCCCCACAGGCATGTTGGTAGGCCAGTCTGATTTGGGCAATCCCTGAGTTGAGACACCCTTCTCAGATGAGTCTGGTCTGTTTCAAGTTGATAGTTAATGCTAACTGGTACAGTTGGTCTTTACGAGGTCCTTAACATGGAGGTATACTCTATCTCAAAACAACAAGTATGGTTTCTGGTAAAAGATATATAAAAAATGAAGATTTTCATCTTACAAGGTCTAGGAGGTCTTTGTTTTGGAGGACTACATTTGGCCATGGGTTCTGTAAAAACAGAGTAGGTGAAACACAACAAGAGAAGTACTTCTGAGGATCTCAGTATTCAATTCCATCTAACCTCCTCCCAGATGTTATACATAATTCAAGGGACTTTTCAGAATCTTTTTACTCAAAATATCATTAACCCAGACCTTTCAGGTGAAAGAAGATTAAAGAGGAGGAGATCAAAGAGAAGGGGGGAACAGTGATAATATCTC
The DNA here is from genome assembly GCF_011064425.1 of Rattus rattus. Taxonomy (NCBI): domain Eukaryota; kingdom Metazoa; phylum Chordata; class Mammalia; order Rodentia; family Muridae; genus Rattus; species Rattus rattus. The sequence goes on from NC_046159.1 coordinate 70,019,230, forward strand.
AGTCTATGGACACTTCAAAACAGTGTGAAGAACAGAAAAGAAGGTCCCCACAACTTTTGAGTTTGGGAAGTTCATTATCCAGGGTCCAGCAGGTATGGTGTTTGTGGAAGGATTTCCCCCCTTTCAAGGTAGCTTTGTCTGCTGAATACTCTGAAAGAGATGCACTCTCAACCTTACCAGTGTTGAAGAACAGGACAAGGAAATACTTAGTGGCTCTTCTTCCTCAGGACCTTTAATTCTATACGTGGTCTATGTATAGAATTCTCAATGGCCTAGATTCTTATTGTTATGGCAATATTTGAATTTAGGAGAGATCGCTTTCAAACCACAGCATATATCAAGACAGAAAGAGTTTAAGACTGTTTCCTTCAAGTATTTTCTTGCAGCCTCTACCTTTTATACCAATTGGTATGGTTGGGGGCATAGATTCTGCTTTTGTCTGTTCCAAATGCCATAAAAAACATGGACAATTTAAATAATAACCCCCTGCCACATACACACACACACACACACACACACACACACACCTCTGAAAGCCAGGAGTCCTTAGATCAATGTGTGGCTCCACTTTCTATACTTTCTGGCTCTGAAGTGAACAGTTCCTCATTCTGTGCTCATGTGGTCCACAAAAGAAGAAAGTCCAAATTCCAGTTGATTTTTTAAAACAAATAATTTTCTTCCATGACACGATGGGAGGGTATGTACATCTGCACATGAGCGCAGCTACCTGCAAAGGCTCATGACTCTGGAGATAGAGTTTCAGGGAGTCCTGAACTGCCAGATGTGTGTTCTGGAAATTGAAATCCAGTCTTCTAAAGAGCACAAGTACTATTAATCATTGTGCTATACTGCTAGCCCTCAGGTAACTTTCTCATGAGGAAATGAATGGTATCATGAAAGTTCTACTTTAATGTGTTCATTTAAGCTTGACCACCTCCTAAAGAGCCTGTCACCTATCACCATCACATTCTGGGGACAACTGCTCACTCCGTACCATTTTGGCAGCAAGAAAAAGATATAGTTAATGATGATGGTGCTGATAATTATATGGTTTTGAACAGATCCATCTCTCTGTGGAGGATTACTGAATACTCCCTGAAATGATAATGGAATTGTCTGATTGCCTGCATGTGGCGGGGTGTGACAATAGCTTGATTTCCTTGAACTGTCATCTGCAGGGGATAACCAAAGTGGGCACTTCAAAATTCTCAGACACTTAACAAGTGATTGCCTTAAAAAATGTTTGAGTTCTTTTCTTTCTTCAACCATGGTGGTTAATTCAGTGGCAAACAGGGTGTGAAAATAGCTGGAATCAGATATCTGACTCTGAACTATTTTCATCATGTCAGTCTATAAATACGTTTCTGTTTCTTCAATGGTAGTCACTTCCTTTGCCATTATTATCTCTGTAGACAGGTCACAGTGATTTCTATCAACTCTGGAAACCATTTCTACTTTGCTGATTCCTATTAGGGAAATCTATGACTAGTGTGTATAACATAGTCTTCATTTAAGAATATGTCACTGGGCTTGAAAGAGGCCTCAAAACAAAAGATCTTTCACAAGAACTCAACACCCACTCATGCAAAACGTACTAGAGAGATTAGGGACACAAGAGACAGACCTCATAAAAACTAAGGCAATTTAAATTAAGTCCACAGAGGCAGCAACTTAAATGAATAGACACTCAAAACAACTTATTATCTAACTTGGAATATTAGTTAGTCTAATAAGACAACAGAAAGATTAAATTTTGAACAGGTATCAAAGTTTCTTTTTTTCTTTACTTTTTTTTTTCTTTCTTTTTTTTTTTTTTTTTTTTTGCAGATGATTTGATAGTAAAAGTATCCTAAAAATTTCACTGAGGAAATCCCGAAACTGATAAATGCTTTCAGCAAAATTGCTCAATACTAGATTAAATCCCACAAATCAGCAGTTTTCCTATATACAAATGCAAACATACTGAGAAATAAGGGAAATAACACCTTTCAAAATAGCCTTAAAATATATAAGGCATCTTGATATATTCTATATCCGACCAACTGAAAAACTTGTATAATAAAAAGTTTAGAATACTAAAGAAAGGAATTGACGAAGACACCAGAAGATGTAAAGATCTCCAGTGCTCATGGATCATCAGGATTAACATAGTAAAAATGGCCATCTTCTTAAAGCAACCTACAGATTCAATGCAATCTCCATCAAAATTTCAACATAATTCTTCACAGATCATGAATAGATAATTTATAGCTTCGTGTTTAACCACAACATCCCAGGATAGCTCAAATGATTCTGTTGAAGGTATCACTATGGCTGCTTGCAAGTTCCATTACAGAGTTGTAGTAATAAAAACAAGGAATTGGCCCAGAAAAAGACACATCCACTTGAAGATCCAGACATGAATTCTCACACCTATGGACACCAGATTTTTGATACAGAAGTCAGAAAAACTCTCTGGGAAAAGTAGAACATTTTAAACATATGGTGCTGGTCAGACTGATAGTTTACACATAGAAAAATGCAAATAGATTCATCCTTTGCATCCTGCACAGAACTCACCTTGAAAGGGATCAGAAACCTCAACATAAAACTGCATACACTGAAACTGATAGAAGCAAAAATGAGAAGTACCCTTGAACTCACTGACACGTGAAAGACTTTCTGAATAGAACGTGGTTAGCAAGGTACTAATATGAACAATTAATAAAGGAAACCTTATGAAATTGATGTGAGGATACTGTCATTCAGACAAAATGTCAGTCTAAAAATGAAAAAGAAATACAAAAAACTACATATCTAATAGATAATAAAAATAGAAAGAACTAAAAATTACATATCAAATAAACCCCCCAAATAACCCAATTAAAATAGGGTACATATCTAAATAGAAAACTTTCAAAAGAGAAAGCTCAAATGATTGAGAAACATTTAAAGAAATGTTAGCCATAGTTAGCTCTCAGGGAAATGTAACTCAAAACTACTTGGATAATTCATCTTGCACCTGTCAAAACGGTTCAGATCAATAAAATAACTGACAATTCATACTGATGAGGATGTGAAGTTAGTGGGGAGCACTCATCCATTGATGGTGGGAGTGCAACTTGTATGACCCCTGTGGAAATCAATGTGTCAGTTCTTTAGAAGTATAAGATCAATCTACATCAAGATCCATCTATTCCACTCTTGTGCATACACCCAACACAGTCTACATCCTTTTACAGAGATACATACTTAAAATGTTTATTGTAGCTTTTATAGTAATTGTAGGAAATGGGAAACAACCTAAATGTCCCTCAATACAAAATGAATAAAGAATATGTGGTACGCTTACACAGTGGAGGAATACTCACAATGGCACACCAACTGGACACACATTAAGCAGAGAGTTAGAGATCTTAGAGTACTCAAACATAAATGGGATGTATGTCTTCATCAAATCCTTCAATTCAGGGCTCAAGGAAGTTTCTGAAAGAGGAAAAAGGGGGTATAATAGCCCAAGGGAAAGGAGCACATAAAGGAAACAGAACTCTCTAAATCAACAGAATCAATATACATATGAGCTTACTGATACTAATGGAGTACATCCAGGGCCTTGCAAAGGTCTTCACCAGACGCAGTCCTTGGGTTAAAGAGAAAGGTCGACAAGTCCCCATCCCTAACCCACAAGCAATTCCCAATTGATAAACACTTGCAAATGAAAATATAGTTTCTTCTAAAGGAGACTCACTGGGAAAACAAGGAACCCTTATGTTTGGGGTCCACACCCGTTAGAGTAGATGACTAACACAAAAGGAACTCAAGGGCATCTTTAAATATTATTGTGTTACAATGTAATGAATTTTCTTTTTCATAAACAACTTATTTTATCATTTTTTAATTTTATTTATATATTTTTATCCTCTCATTTTTCCTGACGGGTCTTTTACATATACAATATGGCTTCCTCCTTTGTGTTTTTATGGGATTCCTGAGTATTTGAAGAAGTGGTTCTGTTTCCCATGCTTCCTCTCAGGTCTTTTCCTTCTGTTTGTTTACTACATTCTTATGTGATATCTTGTTTCATCTTACCATAATTTATTTTATTATATTCTTTTATTGGAACTCATGAAGATGGAAGCCCCAGTATCCAATTACTTTGCAAAAGTCAGCTCAAAATACTTTACTCTCCTCCCAAAAATTTGAACATTTTTTTTTGTGGAGACTCAACATTTAAGCAATAATATTATCCTGCTTTTCCACCACCTGAGATACACTCTGCTTCCATGTTCTGGAAATGGAAAGTAATAGGCTATAAGGGCATAGAAAACGTGAATGAGTGAAGAAAATGGAGCAAATTGCCTGTCTAGACTCCACATTCTGTCATTACTGTTTCTCTTCTTGCTGTCATACCAAAATAATTGGAACAGACATATGCATCTGTGTTGTGTTTATTACAGAAAAACTACCATGACAAGTCTGCAATCATCTTAGGAATGGCACATCAAGTATAAAGCAATATTTGTTTTGCTGCTTAAGTTGTTGCAAAATTCCTGGAACAGGAAAAAGTCTTTTATTTCATAATTAGAGATAACTGGTTTACTGCAAACAAAAAGAACAATTGCTCTTCAGTAGACAGAGTTGCAATTCGCAGCACCCTCATTGTTGCTTACAACTTCCCATAACTCCAGTTTCAGAGGACTCAAAATCTTCTTTCTTTTGCATTCACCTGTAATGCACATATTTTTCTTCAGGCAAAATATTCACCTGAAATATATATGAAGTAAACTATAAAATATTTTATGAATGAAATTAATAAAAATGTTATGAAATAAAATGAATATTAACTTAGAAGTATTTGTCTAGCTATTTTCTATTGAGCTTGGAGAGACAAGTATATTATGAGATACTAATATAGTGCCATTATTTCTCAATACTAATCAAAGATGCTACATAAAGAATAGGAAAGAAAAACAAAACATCTAGTTAGTCTAATGACATATATTGTGGGCAGAGAGATTTGCATGCAGATCTGATGGCTATTGTTTGATCAGAAGAGAACAGCTGACATGAGGACCGAATTAAATCTGAAGAATTAATTTTTGTTTTTTATATGTAGGCTGTCACGCATGAACTCACAGAATCATAAATCATCTAACCAACTAACTAACCAACTAACTAACCAACTATTTAACCAAACAACTCACCAACACACCAACTAACCTACCAACCTACTAACAAACCAACCAACAAACAAATACATGCAATTACATTTTAAATGCATTTCTCTTTATTTCAAAGGAGTAGATAGACAAAACTGATTTCCCAATCCTTGTGTCCTGCAGTGAATAGTCACTTTAGGGACTCTGATAAAGTAAAGAGAGTCAAAACACACTAATGTAAAAAGTAAGTGTAGCAGCTATGTTATGTTTGTTTCCTAATTCCCTTTACTCAAAAAAAATCTTATTTTCTCTCCCCAGAGAATTTCTGCAAATACACATACACCCCCCCACACACACGCAAGCACACTCGTGACTTTTTTGAGACAAACTTTCTTCCTATGATAAAGATAAGCTAAGTAGAGTAAGAGATTTTTAGCGCACTCTTTGGATAAATGGCGGTGAGTTTTTAAATATATTTTTATTTCTAGTTGAAATAATTAATATTAATAAAATGAGGGAGTTAATCATGGGTGGGTTTATCAAATGATCTATAGTATACGGAAAATAGACCCTCTTAATCAACCAGAAGAATCTGAATAGAGGGCTCCTCAAGAAAAATGTATGAAACTTTATTCTATTTGAGGAGGAGGAGTTTTTCCAATTAGGGAGGAACAAACAGGAACCTGTCCACATAATAGAGCATGGCTTGTGTTGGGTGTGAATGGATTCAATGGGAGAGTGCATCAAAAATGAATAGAGAAGGATTTGTTTAAGCTTTGCAGGATCAGATATTGGATAAGACTGGAGGCCACCCAATTGTCTGAATACAGAAATAGAAAATTAGAGAATTCTCAAGCCAATGTATTTGCTGTTGACATAGTGACAAAATTACTGTGACCAACATATCTTTCTTCAACCTTGTATTTATAATTTGAAATTCTTTGTATGATTAGAAGATATCATTTCACTGCTGAGGATGTAGGTGTGGATCTTAAAGATTTTACTGTTTTGTTTTTTTTTTTAAATAACCATTCCATTCATTTATGTCTCAAATGATATCCCACATCCCCGTTACCACTTCCAGCAACCCTTCACCCACCATTCTACATCTGCCCTCCCCCTCCCATTTGCATGTATGAGAATGCATGTATGAGTCTCCCACCTCACTGCTCCAGCATTCCACTATGCCTGGGCATCAAGTCTCCCCAGGGACCAACCTCCCCTCTGGCTGCTGTAAGGCAAGGCCATCCTCTGCTACATATGTATCTGGAGCCATTGATTCCTCCAGGTACACTCCTTGGTTGGTGGTCTAGACTCTGGGAGAAGTGAGTGGTCAGACTAGCCTATGTTGTTCTTCCAATAAGGTTACAATTCCCCTCTGCATCTCCAGTCCTTCTGCCAGCTCCCCAAACAGGTTTTCTGAGCTCCATCTTGTGGTTGGCTCCAGGCTGCCACATCTGCATGGGTCAGTTGTTGCCTGGACTTCCTTCAGAACCCGCCGCACTAGGTTCCTGTCAGTAAGCACCTCTTGAGCACAGGAACAGTGTTGGTTTGGTGTCTGTAGACATGATGGATCTCCAGGGGCCGACCCTGGTTGGCCCTTTCTTCAGTCTCTGTTCCCTTTTTGTGCCTGTTCTTCCTTTGAACAGGAACGTTTCTGTGTTTAAAGCTTTGAGATGGGTGGGTCCTCGGCCGGGGACTGTGCCTATCTATTGGAGGAGGTCTCTATAGGTTCTATCTCCCTCTTCTCTGCACATTTCAGTTAAAGTAGTCCCCCTTTGGGTCTTGGGAGCCTCATGTTTCCTTATGAGTGAATGACAGCTGAGATTTCAGAAATCGTAACCCAGATGTTCACACGTAAAAAGTTGCTCTTATTGAAGTGAAACAATTCACCAACAAATCATTGGCCAATAAATTGAAAAAAAATTATGGACCAGAAGTGAATCTGATGTCCTTGTACTTAAGAGTGCTTGTGTGTTTATGAACGCAATGTGAACTGTCAGAATCTGACTCTGGGAATGCTCTGAAATGTATTTCCAACCCTATTCTCTATGCACGTTCTACATTCCTGGCAAATATCTGCTTTTTCTTTAATGTCCAAATGTATTTTTATAAAACTGTACAAGTTTGGACTGGATTGAGATATACTTTTTGTTCAAAATTGGGGAGAGGGGCTCAAATGAAGGTTTTATATCAAAGTGCTTTTGTGCATCTATACTGAGCTGCCTACTAATGAATCCAGATTGAAAGAGTCCTTGTTTCTGACCCTTTGGTCTACCCTCAATTCCCCAATTGCCTCTTACCTAGGTAATTTCCATTAGATGAAATTTCCTAATTTTCTGTTCCCAGGTTCTTACAAGTTGTTCTTTCCAAAGCTCCATTCTTGATTACAAAGGGCAAGAAGAATTACCATTTTATGAGACAAATAAAGTGTAGTCTTTAACATGTTTAAGAGAATATTTTTACTTGGTATGAAAATAACACATTATCTAATTATTCAGCTACTATAAGGAAAAACCCAACTTAAACAGTTGTCCAGCTCCAAATTCAACTTATCTCAGTGGACTTCTTCACAGTTATAGTGAGTATTCTAAAGTGATGGAGTTTTCCATGGGGTTCTACACTTTCACGATCAATATTACAGTTAAAATTAGAAAATGGAATTGATTTGTATCTTCAGTGAATCTTGTGCACCTTTGCCTGTGTTCTGTCCTTCCTTGTTACTTCATTTTACTGTCACTTTAAGTTTTATTCATTTATTACTATACCCACATTTACATTGGTTTATGTGCATGCATCACAGAGGAAACATTAGTGGCCAAGTGCTTGAGTGATTTTATTAAACCTAATTGTGCAAGCTTTTATTTTTGGGATAACTTTAATAATGTTATCTTATTTTAAACAAAATATAGAGAACTAATAATAAGCCATATACTGCATGCAGCTAGATAACGTCTTATATTTTTTAAATCCTGTAAAACTTTACAACATGAGAATCAATATTTAGAATGTAAATCTGAGAAACAAAATAGCTTTATCTATACTTAATATGTTTGAAGACAGAAAAATATTTGCATTACACTTATGTGTACATATTGTGTGATACATGGACACAGACTTGAGTATCTTTGATCTAGAAAGATTAACATCATAAAAGTAAGTATTTATATATTTTGAAAGAAAACCTATATAATTATTTTGGTGACACCTTTTTGCTGATCTTTAAGAAAATACACAGTCATTATAAGTTTAATAAAGAATTGCAAAGTGTTTTCAAATTTCCATAGATAGTTCAATGTCTGTAATGCCGGCTTTCCTGCTAAGTGCTATGTTATTTTTATAAACTACTTACTATTTATCGGATGCCTCAGGTTGCTAGCATATTTACTATTAACGCTGAGCTCTTAAGATATTTTGTGGATGTTAACTGAGAACACATGCATACAAACACACTCACACAAACTCTTGAAGCTCTCTCCTTGGAGGCCTAGGTATCCATATGCCTCAAAGGATACTATGGCAACTATCACTAAACACTTGGCAATTGTGGCTAGGATTCACAACTAGCTCTCCTAAAACTTTGCATGAACAGTCACATTTCACCACGAGCTAAATTATTCTTGTTATATTTAAAACTCTTCTGACATTGACCCAGAAACTTTCTCAAGAGTTTTTCTGCATTGCTTTACATCAATATGACTGAGAATTGCTGGGAATAAAGCACTATTGTACTAAAAGGTCAAGCTCGTGACAATGTATATTGGAGAGAGTCTGCTCTGGTTACTTGAAAAAGGAAGTTAATGGCCCTAAAGATTTGAATTTGTTTAAGGATTACAATATACTATCTATGATTTCTCTGCTATCCAGTAAGGATTCTGAATGATTTAAAAAACAAACCAAAGGCTTGTAATTGTTAGGGGCTTGGGTATTGTTTTTACTAGCTGGCAATTGATATATGTCATTTCAGATTAACTCTGTGTAATGTAGTCCCCAGGTAGCCACTTTATTTTGATTAAAGTGAAGAAGAAAGATCTCAATGGATTGTAAATCCTATTATATGCATCGGAACATTAGATTGCTTGTTAGAGAACCATTGCTAGGTCTCACCCACTGAGAAGATGACTCTTGAGTGACATCTGAGAACTGACATTTATAACAAGTCCCCAGCACTGTGCTGTTGCCACACTGCATCCCATTTTGAGAGCAACTGCTCAGCTCTCTTCAAAGCCAACTCATATCCTCTTATGCCTGCACATGTCTTTCTGCAAGATGACACTTGTTTCTCTCTGTCTCTCTGCTTAGAAGAAATTCTGGGTTTCTGTTATATACTTTCAAGCAGGCCTGGAAATGTACTACTGACTTATGTGTCAGATACAGGGAAAGATCCAGCTCCAGTGTACATATTTCCCAGTCAGGATCACTCTCCTTCATCTTCCTTTGCTCATGAGTGTTCTTCTGATTATTATTGCTTGTTATCTCAGTGTAGTTCTCAAAGACTCCCTCTTATTCCATTACTGTATATAGGTTCCTTTCCTCTACATGTGAAAATTAGCAATGTTGATTTGATACAATATAGAATCATCTAGCGCTCAAGCCACTGGCTATGCTCTGTAAAGGACACTAGCCTACCTGTACTGTTCTCAATCTCCATGTACATCTTGCATACTACCCAGTATGTTGAGTACTCCTGTATCATATCCAACTTCCAAATCTAGCCTGTGCCTGCATTTTGTGCTCTGTGCTGTGATCCAATCTAATCATTTTTCCTGGGTCCTAGCTGACCTACACTCATCCCATCCTGTAGACCAGTCCAGTGTTTCACACCAAAGCCATAGCAACCTCGAAGCATAGCCTGTATCACAAGATTTTTGTTTTGTTTTGTTTTGTTTTGTTTTTGTTTATTTGTTTGTTTTTGCACTGTTCCAACCTGTTGAGTGCTTAGCAACTATGAGCAAACCATCCATACCCACTGCCTGCAGAGGTCAGAAGAGGGTGTCAGCTGGCACCGTCCTCAGTCATCAGGCCTAAACTTGGTCTCATGTAGGGACATGACAGTCCAGCCTTGTGAGTATCTGTGACTCTTGCTCATAATGCTCTTGTCTTCTAGTCAAGGCTCAGGCAACAAACTTCTGTTCCAACCCCATCAGATGCTGTCGTTAGTACTGTTCACACGCTCTTATGTTTGTGACTTAGTTGGAAGCACTCATGTTCCTTAACCAAAAATCAACACTGAGCATGTGAAGGATTGATCTACAGTCTTCTCTTATCTCATATCTACTTGGGTCACATCAAAACCAAAACAAAACCTCTATCCCACTGAGGAACCCTAGAATTTCAATCAGATACATAAGCGATGAAAGAAGTCTACATGCCCAGGTTTCATTCCAATAAAACAAACGATAAGAAAAGCCAAGTATTACAGAATGTTCACCAATGAGAATTACCTAGATGAATATAAGGACCTAAAACTTAAAAGAATATGCATAAGCTTCATCAAAGAATTATTGAAGTGTAAAGAAGATACAAAACCCAATGAATATAGAGACAAGAGCAATAAACATAAACATAGAGTGAAAGAAATGCCAAAGTCAATTCAGGATTTGAAAACTAAATTCAGTATAGTGGTGCTAAATATTTAGCAACAATTTCAGAGCAAATTTTCATAAAATCAGAGCATAGAAAATGTATGGCTTGAGAGGACCAGTGTGAATCTACTATGCCACGAAGACAGAAGTTGGTTTGTATAGTTTTCTAAAGACTACTTCTGTCCGAGCAATGTGGCAGTCTTCAGGGCAAATGTCAAGAAGGTAAGAAGATACAGATCCAGTGGCTAGGGAGGTGGTCAGCAGTGAAGAATACATGTTCTTACAGAACACCTGTATTTGGTACCAACACCCAGAGAGCGGTTCACAACCATCTGCAGCTCTAGTGTCAGGGCATCTGGCATCCTTTTCTGACCTCTTTGGCATCAATCATGCACAGTTTCCACATATATGCATACTGACAAAACATTGATGCACTTAAAATATAACAACTAGATGAATCAATAAAAGAAAGAAAATACAAAATGAACATTAAATCTGATCTGTTGAGCCTAAGTAATTTTATGTCTCAGAACAACATGTGTGCATTTGGTAATGCAATTTTTTTTAACTTCAAAAGAGAGACTGGTCCTCCTCTGTATTTACTTAACATGAAAAAAGACCTGTACATTTTGAAGGGTCTAGAAAATAGCACAGGTTGAAATTGTGATACTTCAGTGAAAAGCAAATTAAGATTTTTTTCTTTGGCAATTACATCTCAGCCTCTGGAGTATATTGGCAGATTCCTAGGGTAAAAAGTTTACTCATTTTGTTTTTAGTCTTGTGTTTTTTCACTGTTGGTAAACTAAATGTCTTTTTTCTCTCTCTCTTTCATTTCTAATGTCATATGTGCTTTGCAGTCAGTCTGGGGTTGTCAACTCTCAAGTTTATCTCGCAGGCACTTCACAATATGTTAATTTGTTTATTGTAAAATTATAATTCTCTTGCCAAATATGCTAAGCTCTTTTTTTTCTTTCATTAAATTTTAAAGACTTCTTATGTTTTAAATTCTATCAAGTCAAACAATATGTGTGTGTCTTTCATGTTCTCTCATTTAAGAAATTGTCACATAGAAGTAATTATCTGGTATAACTACCATTTGTAACACACACACTCACACATACACACACACATACACACACACACACACACACACACACACACACACACAAAGTTGACCGCTAAATCCTTGCTAAATGCAATTTGAACTTTCTTGTTTTTGAAATAGAAGAAAAAACAAAACCTATTTTCCCTTGACAAAGAATTATTGTATGAAAAATATGTTGGTGGCTGGCCTTTTAAAAGAAATGTTTAAAAATTAACCCAATTCTAATCTACATGAGCATTTACTTAGTGCCATTTTCAAAATAGCAGTGAATTATCAACATAAATATTTATACATCTAATCACAGAAAACAATAGGTAATAATACTGTTTTCCAGTCATTCCCATAGTTTATGGCAATACAGTCTGAAGTATATATAAATTTTCCATTTTGGCACAAAAAGAATCAATCTTTTATCTTTGAAGTTTCTCTGTACAAAATGTTTAGTGTTTTGACAGAATTATACATTTCAGTCAAGTGTAGAATTTGATTTAAATTTTTGCCAGCAATTCAGAGCAGTGAAGACTCAGCCCTTAGTTATGGGATACTTAATAATGTGCTATGTTACATAATAGACATAGATACAATCCCATTTTTCACTTAGTATCTCATTTTCTCTGCATAGTTCTCAATACCTGGTTGCTTATACAGTGCTCAAACTAAAATGTTTACCTCCTCAAATGCAATTCATAGAGGAAGTCAAAATCCACAGCAAAAGTCATAATACATAGGAGAAGATGTGAATACCAGAAACATTTAAAACTGCGTGAGATGTTTTCACAATAGAATTCTTGAGTATTCCCAAATCTCCTAAGGCTTCAGAAAACTACAGCAGAGTTCAAATCACTCTGAGAATTTTTAGAAAGTTTGTAGTTATCTTTTCATTTGCTTGCCAAGTATAAGGAACTGGCTTATACCAACTTGGAAAGGTGGAGTAGGAAGGAAGAGTCACCTTGTTTCACCACTGTAAGTGAGATGTCGTAGACTCTTAAGATTAATTTTAAGCAATTATAATTTGCCCAAAAGTGAAAGCACTTATGCTAATAAGATGGTTCACTTGGTAAGAGTACTTGGTGACCAAGCCTGATGAGCTCAATTTGATCCTTTTAATTCAAGGTGAAAAGAAGACCAATGCCTGTAAGTTCTCTTCTGGATAACTTGGCCCCCTTACAGAGTCAAATGGTGCCCAGGCGTTTGCCTGCTCCCCCTCCCCCAATCATACAAATAGCACACACAATTACATAAGGAGCACACACATACACATACTGCCATCCTCTCCCATACATACATACACACATACACTAATGATAATAATATAATAAAACAATAGATTAGAAAATTATCCTTCCTTTCAAAACTTAAATTTGATGATTTTTAAATATATGCTAGGTAAATATAAAAATATGTAATAAAATATCCATTGATGCAAAAATATTTATTTAATTTCTTATGGAAATCTTTAACTCAGACATGCCCACTTTGCTTTCATTTTCTTCAAAATTCAGGTTGGCTCTTTTGTTTTTTAACATGAGAGATACGTCTATCATCCCTACCTGTATCTCTGTTTACATCTACATCTGTATCTTTAGCTACCCCTACATCCTTATCGCTAATGCATCTGCATCTGCATTCATGTGTACATCCTCACTTATACGTGCATCTGCATCTGTATCTATACCCACATCCTTATCTCTAGCTCCATCAGCACCTCCGTCTGTATCTACACCCACATCTCCATATATAACTGCATCCGTGTCTGTATTTATGTATCTCTCTGCATCCATATCAATATCTATACCTACTTGTCTATTTAATTCTTTATCTGAATCCCAAATACTTTTACATTTATATTGATTTTTTTTTAAAACCTGAACTTTGGTTTCCTATTTTAAAGGATTTCATAGTTACTCTATTTTAATCTTCCATACATTGTTTATGAACAAAATATTCATATGAACGAGTTTGTCATGCAAATTAAGTAAAGTGACACTGTTGTCTGAACATAATATAAACAGTTTTTGTCTCTAATCAATTATTGACAGAGTGCTGGATTTTTAAGCTATACTTATAGTTAATTATCTTCTGTTCATTATTGCATTTTTTAATTTGTATATTATTGAAATGTTTTAATTATATAGCAATTATGATAATTGAGTTTCTAAGTGAATTGTCCCTTTGTCTTTCCATTTTTTCTTTACTTTGGTTTACACTCCTGATTGAATCTTCCTTTCTTCTTATATTACAATTTTTTTCATCTTTATTAACTTGAGTATTTCTTACATTTCGATTGTTATTCCGTTTCCCGGTTTCCAGGCTAACATCCCCTTGACCCCCTCCCTCTCCCCTTTTCGATGGGTGTTCCCCTCCCCATCCTCCTCCCATTACTGCCCTTCCCCCAACAATCACGTTCACTGGGGGTTCAATCTTGGCAGGACCAAGGGCTTCCCCTTCCACTGGTGCTCTTACTAGGCTATTCATTGCTACCTATGCAGTTGGAGCCCAGGGTCAGTCCATGTATAGTCTTTGGGTAGTGACTTAGTCCCTGGAAGCTCTGGTTGGTAAGCATTATTGTTTATATGGGGTCTCAAGCCCCGTCAGGCTCTTTCAGTCCTTTCTCTGAATCCTTCAACGGGGGGTCCCATTCTCAGTTCAGTGGTTTGCTGCTGGCATTCGCCTATGTATTTGCTGTATTCTGGCTGTGTCTCTCAGGAGAGATCTACATCCGGTTCCTGTCCGCCTGCACTTCTTTGCATCATCCATCTTATCTAGTTTGGTGGCTGTATATGTTATTCTACAAATTTTAATGTTTATATCGGGCTACAATTTTTTTGCTACACATTTCCTTTCATTTACTTTAGCTTTGGTTAATGTTCCGTAATTGTAAACTTTAATGTGTAAGTCGTCATGTCTTGTTCATCCTGCTTTATTAAGTCACCCAAGACCATCCACATTTGAATCAGACCTCCCACATCAATCTCTAGTTTAGAAAGTATTCCACAGTCTTCCCTACAGGCAATCCTATGGAAGCATTTTCTCAGTTTAGATCCCCTCTTCATATGTGTTTGTGTGTGTGTGTGTGTGTGTGTGTGTGTGTTTTCAAGTTGAAAAACACCAAGGAGGACAGTGAGTTTACATAATTTGCACTTAATAAAAGTATCGATGCAGTTGTCTTTATGTTTTTATGTAGTTCCCTCATCTATTTATCCCACATATTTTATCCTTTTTTAAAATACTCATTAGCATTTCATTCTGTCTCATCCATAGCTTCTCTATTGGCTAATGAGTTGAAGTATTATTTTGATAGATGCTACAGGATTTTAGGTCTATTTAAAGATTATTGGATGCCTCTGTTAATACCACTGTACCTCTTATTCTGCACAGCATCCTTAAAACTGTACCTACATCCCTCTGCCTTAAACGTTTATGCCATTCTCAACATAACATTACTTGATTTTGTCTGTGTGAATTCTCTTATCCTTGCTGAGTTGAGAAGTCTTTCTGTTGCTTTCAGTATTGAAATATGCATCTATGGCATAGTGTTCCAGGTTGACAGTTTTGAAATTCTTTCAGCACTTTAAAGCTGTCTGCCCTGCATACTTTCTGATAATAATTCACTTGCAATTTCTGTTTTTATTCCTCTGAGCCCAATGTGTCAAAAGCTTTTGGAACTTTGTATCACTGGTTTTCAGCACCTTTCATGTGGAGTTTCTCTCTCTCTCTCTCTCTCTCTCTCTCTCTCTCTCTCTCTCTCTCTCTCTCTCTGTGTGTGTGTTTTATGTAGTCTCATCTTTTGTTCCTTGACAAGCTTTCTAGTAGGTAAAAAGTTTATTGTCTTATCAAATTAGAAAAATTCAGACAAGTACTTATTAAATGCTACTTCTGTTATTTGCCATTTACCCTTTCTATTTTGAAAATATTTATTTTTCATTATGTATAGGCGTGCGTATCTGTGTACTTAAATGCAGGTTCCCACGGATGCAGATCTTTTGTAGATGGAGTTAAAAATGATCATGAGCAGTTAATATGGGAGCTAGGCACTGAATCTAGGACCTTTGGAAAAGCAGCAAATGCTATTAAACACAACCCCATCTCTCCAGCTCTCTCCATTCCACTATGTTTCTTGACTTTGAGCTCATTTTTTTTTCTTATTTCTATTTCTTTTTTTTAATTTTGTGTATATTTGTGGCCATGTTGGATCGTACTATTCATTTTTAAATATTTAAATTTTCCATCCAATATTTTTGACCATATTTAATCCCCCAAACCCTCCCATGTCTTCCCCACCCCCCTACACATTCAACCTAATATATACTTCCTGCTAGTCTCTAAAAAAAAAAAAAAAAAGGCCTCCAAATCTGTTTAAAATGATACTTTTAAGAATATCAAGTATTTGTATCATAGTAAATTTCATCTCAACCTCTATCTTCTTTCCTTTAAGATATCCCATCCAACTTCTACTTATCTTTACCTTTTCTTTTTGTTTTTCATTTCTAGAAATGCCATTTGAGGGAAAAAGTCAGTCTTCAGAGTGGTGACACACATGAGAGCACAGGTAAGACCAGCACTTCTACACCAAGGGACACGCACAGAGCCCTCAGGACACAGGAACAGAGGGGCAGTCTGGGACAGGATCCTTCTGGTTTCTGCTTGTGCCCTGAGTTGACCCTGTGCCACAGTTCTCTGTAACCAGACCCAGTGGTGAGAAAGCTGGATTCTCAGAAGTGCAGAGCACAAGTGAGACCACCACTTCTGTTCACATTTCTTACCCAAGAGGGACCCGCCTGGAACTCAGGAGCAGTCTGGGACAGGTTCCTTCAGGTTTCTGCCTGGCCCTGGAGCCGACACTGTGCAATGGCTTTCTGTACCCTGATCCCGTTGTGAGAAAGCTGGTATCCAAGAGTGCTGACACACAGGCTTATAAGTGGATCAAGCCACTGTCAGAGACAGCAAGACCAGCTAACACCAGAGATAAGCAGATAACAAGAGGCAATGGCAAGTACCTAAGCAACAGAAACCAAGGCCACTTGGAATCATCAAAATCCAGTTTCCCCACCCCATCAAGACCAGGACACCCCAACACACTGGAAAAGCAATATTTTGATATAAAATCACAACTCATGATTATGTTAGAGGACTTTAAGAAGGACATAAATGACTCCCTTAAAGAAATACAGAACAAAATAGGTAACCAAGTAGAAGCCCTTTTAAGGAAACACAAAAATCCCTTAAAGAATTACAGGAAAACACAACCAAACCGGTGAAGAAATTGAACAAAACCCTCCAGGATTTAAAAATCACAAAAGAAACAATGAAGATATCACAAAGGGAGACAACCCTGGAGATAGAAAACCTAGGAAAGAGATCAGGAGTCACAGATGCAAGCACCACCAACGGAATACAAGAGATTGAAGAGAGAATCTGAAGGGGAGAAAAAAACCACAGAAAACATCGACACAACAGTCACAGAAAATGTAAAACACAAAACGCTCCTAACCCAAAACATCCAGCAAATCCAGGACACAATAAGATCAAACCTAAGAATGATAGGTATAGAAGAGAGCAAAAATTCCCAACTTAAAGGGCCAGTAAATATTTTCTACAAAATATAGGAGAAAACTTCCCTAACCTAAAGAAAGACATGCCCATAAACATACAAGAAGCCTACAGAACTCCAAATAGATTGGACCAGAAAAGAAATTCCTCTTGTCACAAAATAATCAAAACACCAAATACACAAAACAAAGAAAGAATATTAAAAGCAGTCAGGGAAAAAGGTAAAGTAACATGTAAAGGCAGACCTATCAGAATTACACCAGACTTCTTACCAGAGACTATGAAAATCAGAAGATCCTGGGCAGAAATCATACAGATCCTAAAAGAAAAAGAATAGCAGTCCAGGCTACTATACTCAGCAAAACTCTCAATTAACATAGATTGAGAAATCAAGATATTCCTTGACAAAAACAAATTTACACAATATCTTTTCACAACCCAACCCTACAAAAGATAATAGATGGAAAACTCCAACACAAGGATGAAAACTACAGCCTAGCAAAAAGCAAGAAAGTAATCTAATTATAACTAACCCAAAAGATGGAGACACAGAAACATAATTTCACTACTAACAACAAAATTAACAGGAAACAACAATCATTTGTCCATAATACCCCCAATAAATGTACTCAATTCCCCAATAAAAAGACATAGAGTAACAGACTGGATACACAAAGAGGACCCAGCATTTTGCTGCATTAAGGAAACATGTCTCAGTGACAGACAGACACTACCTCAGAGTAAAAGGCTGGAAAACAATTTCCAAGCAAATGGTCACAAGAAACAAGCTGGAGTAACCATTTTAATGTTAAATAAAATCAACTTTTATTATTTTTAACCAAACGGTCAAAAAAGATAAGGAAGGACACTTCATATTAATCAAAGGAAAAGTATTCCAAGATGAACTCTCAATCCTGAATATCTATGCTCCAAATACAAGGGTAACTACATTCATAAAAGAAACCTTACTAAAGCTCAAAACACACATTGTACCTCACACAATAATAGTAGGAGATTTCAACACCTCATTCTCATCAATGGACAGATCATGGAAACAGAAATTAAACAGAGACATAGACAGACTAAGAGAAGTCATGAACCAAATGGACTAAACAGATATCTATAGAACATTCTATCCTAAAACAAAAAGATATACCTTCTTCTCACCACCTCATGGTACTTTCTCCAAAATTGACCATATAATTGGTCATAAAACATGCATCAATAGATACAGAAAGATAGAAATAATCCCATGTATCCCATCAGATGACCACGGACTTAGACTGGTTTTCAATAACAACCGAAAGGACAGAAACCCCACAAAAACATGGAATTTGAACAACCCTCTACTCAATGATAACTTGGTCAAGGAAGCAATAAAGAAATTAAACTCTTCTTAGAATTTAATGAAAATGAAGGCACAACATACCCAAACTTTTGTGCCACAATGTAAGCACTTATAGCTCTGAGTGCCCAAAAAGAAACAGGAGAGAGCATACATCATCAGCTTGACAGCTCACCTGAAAGCTTTAGAACAAAAAGAAGCAAATACACCCAAGAGGAGTAGAAGGCAGGAACTAATCAAATTCATAACTAAAATCAACAAATGGTAGGAGAAGCCCTTTGTCCTTCCAAGGCTGGAATCCCCAGTGTAGAGGAATCTCAGGGCAGGAGGCAGAAATGGGTGGTAGATTGGTGGCGGGGATTGTTTAAGGGGTTTATGGATAGGAAACCAGGTAAGGGGATAACATTTAAAATGTAAACAAGAATCCAATAAAAAATTACTAGTCCAAGAATTCATACAGTATATTGTGATGATATTTTGGCCTTTCCCAGCTTGGCCTAGATCCAACCACTTTTTCTTACCCACTCAATTTTCTGTTTTTATTTTAAAAAACCAATCAAGTAAACAAACACCTCTGAGCCTTAATTTTCCTGCCCATATGCTCTTTAGTCTGTGTGCCATCCTCAGGAGTTTGTGGGAATTACCAGTAGTCTCCCTAAAGAAAACATTTTTTTCTATTTACAGTTATTAATTTCCAATAGATCCTTACTTAGGGATGGAATATTATGCCTACTTTTCCTCTCTATATTGGGATTTTTTTTACAGGTCATGTGTATAATACTATACATGTTCTGAAATCATATTTGCAGCTGCCTTGTTTTGTCCAGGAAACATTGTTTCATTTAGCCATCTACTACCTCTGGCTTATAATTGTTCTCAGTTTTTCAATATCTCTGAGCCTTAGGAGAAGTAGGTATGATATAGATGTCCTCTTGAGGGCTTGGTACTCCATAGTCCTTAGTTTCTGGGTCCATTACTATAGAGGCTTCTCAAGGAGCAAAAAGAAGTTTCTGTTTAATATTGGATACATTTTCATCTATTAATTATTTTTTCTAATCATATTAAAAATTTAGTTTTTATTTGCTGTTTTTCTCTTTTTTCTTTTCTCTATTTTCTTTTTTAATAAATATTTATCCAACCTATTTGCTTGCTTTTCAGATTTTAGTACTGATAAGTATATCAAATGCAACTGAAATTTTTTCACCAATTTAATGTTTACTTATAGTTTGGAGCATGATAGGAATCTATGTGCTTAGGCTGATGCTATTCTGAAAATGGAGTAAATTTTACGATGATTAGAGGACATTTCGTTCACTCAATTGTTCTATTACTCTATTTTTTCTGATGCTTCTAGCTTTACTCAGTTTTCCTGCTGTAGCTTTCCATCCATTTATATCTTTAAATGAAATTATGTTGATTGTAGCATTTTCTTCAATTAATTATGATTGTGTCTGTTAATTAACTAGAGAGCATAATATATTCCAATATAGTATAATTATTAGCAAATGTATACTCACTCTTGCCATTGTTTTATTTCACTTTTATATCATTATGTTTTATATGCTAACAGATTCCACAATTATTGGTTTATTTTGTGTTAAATACAAAGTATATAATCTTGCTTAATAACTGCCCACCACACCAAAGTATTGCTATTAATATTTTAAATTTATAACCATCTAATTCACACCAATATTAACTGGGTTTCTGTAGCATGCAAAATTTTCTCTTCTTTGCTCCTTTTTGCCCTTCATTTGTGCTATCATGTTACAAATTACTTCTTTATGCCCTGTGTGCCAATTGGCTTGAATTTAACCTCATACTATTATATATTTATGTTTTAAATCTGATATGAAAGGTAGACTACAAAAATCTATAAATGTGCCCAGTCAGTTCTGAACACTAGCCTTCCATACTCTTACAGATAGTCAAGATCAGCTAAAGGTAAAAACTTAAGACAGTCATGAGCACAGATTCAATTATTAAGATAGAAAAATAAGTTAACCTAATTTTTCTCAATGTGTAGATACAGTAAAATCTTTCAACATATTCCATTGTGAAGCTGATTTCAAATCCTCCTATAAAGGACTAAGTTTTTGAAAAGCTCTAAAATTACTTTGTATAAAGATGTATACATAGAGAAGAAAACTATGAGTCTGGCCATATGAATATGAGTTTCTCTGAATCTCAAATCCTAAACAAAATACTTTTGGATAGGATAGATCAGTATTTATATAGGTTTGTTGCCAATAAAACAGTGATATACTTTTGCTTGCTTTTATATAGTATTTGATTTATTTTTAATTAAATATTATTTTTTTTGTATTTTTTTTATTAACTTGAGTATTTCTTATGTACATTTGGCAAACATCCTTCCCCCCCCTTCCTTATGGGTGTTCCCCTCCCCACCCCCCCCATTGCCGCCCTCCCCCGACAGTCTAGTTCACTGGGGGTTCAGTCTTAGCAGGACCCAGGGCTTCTCCTTCCACTGGTGCTCTTACTAGGATATTCATTGCTACCTATGAGGTCAGAGTCCAGGGTCAGTCCATGTATAGTCTTTAGGTAGTGGCTTAGTCCCTGGAAGCTCTGGTTGCTTGGCATTGTTGTACATATGGAGTCTCAAGCCCCTTCAAGCTCTTCCAGTTCATTCTCTGATTCCTTCAACGGGGGTCCCGTTCTCAGTTCAGTGGTTTGCTGCTGGCATTCGCCTCTGTATTTGCTGTATTCTGGCTGTGTCTCTCAGGTTCGATCTACATCCGGCTCCTGTCGGTCTGCACTTCTTTGCTTCATCCATCTTGTCTAATTGGGTGGCTCTATATGTATGGGCCACATGTGGGGCAGGCTCTGAATGGGTGTTCCTTCAGTCTCTGTTTTAATCTTTGCCTCTCTCTTCCCTGCCAAGGGTATTCTTGTTCCCCTTTTAAAGAAGGAGTGAAGCCTTCACATTTTGATCATCCGTCTTGAGTTTCATTTGTTCTAGGCCACTAGGGTAATTCAAGCATTTGGGCTAATAGCCACTTATCAGTGAGTGCATACCATGTATGTCTTTCTGTGATTGGGTTAGCTCACTCAGAATGATATTTTCAGTTCCAACCATTTGCCTCTGAATTTCATAAAGTCGTTTTTTTTTGATAGCTGAGTAATATTCCATTGTGTAGATGTACCACATTTTCTGTATCCATTCCTCTGTTGAAGGGCATCTGGGTTCTTTCCAGCTTCTGGCTATTATAAATAAGGCTGCGATGAACATAGTGGAGCACGTGTCTTTTTTATATGTTGGGGCATCTTTTGGGTATATGCCCAAGAGAGGTATAGCTGGATCCTCAGGCAGTTCAATGTCCAATTTTCTGAGAAACCTCCAGACTGATTTCCAGAATGGTTGTACCAGTCTGCAACCCCACCAACAATGGAGGAGTGTTCCTCTTTCTCCGCATCCTTGCCAGCATTTGCTGTCACCTGAGTTTTTGATCTTAGCCATTCTCACTGGTGTGAGGTGAAATCTCAGGGTTGTTTTGATTTGCATTTCCCTTATGACTAAAGATGTTGAACATTTCTTTACGTGTTTCTCAGCCATTCGGCATTCCTCAGCTGTGAATTCTCTGTTTAGCTCTGAACCCCATTTTTTAATAGGGTTATTTGTCTCCCTGCGGTCTAACTTTTTGAGTTCTTTGTATATTTTGGATATAAGGCCTCTATCTGTTGTAGGATTGGTAAAGATCTTTTCCCAATCTGTTGGTTGCCGTTTTGTCCTGACCACAGTGTCCTTTGCCTTACAGAAGCTTTGTAGTTTTATGAGATCCCATTTGTCGATTCTTGATCTTAGAGCATAAGCCATTGGTGTTTTGTTCAGGAAATTTTTTTTCCAGTGCCCATGTGTTCCAGATGCTTCCCTAGTTTTTCTTCTATTAGTTTGAGTGTGTCTGGTTTGATGTGGAGGTCCTTGATCCACTTGGACTTAAGCTTTGTACAGGGTGATAAGCATGGATCGATCTGCATTCTTCTACATGTTGACCTCCAGTTGAACCAGCACCATTTGCTGAAAATGCTATCTTTTTTCCATTGGATGGATTTGGCTCCTTTGTCAAAAATCAAGTGACCATAGGTGTGTGGGTTCATTTCTGGGTCTTCAATTCTATTCCATTGGTCTATCTGTCTGTCTCTGTACCAATACCATGCAGTTTTTATCACAATTGCTCTGTAATACTGCTTGAGTTCAGGGATAGCGATTCCCCCAGAAGTCCTTTTATTGTTGAGCATAGTTTTAGCTATCCTGGGTTTTTTGTTATTCCAGATGAATTTGCAAATTGTTCTGTCTAACTCTTTGAAGAATTGGATTGGTATTTTGATGGGGATTGCATTGAATCTGTAGATCGCTTTTGGCAGAATGGCCATTTTTACTATATTAATCCTGCCAATCCATGAGCATGGGAGATCTTTCCATCTTCTGAGGTCTTCTTCAATTTCTTTCTTCAGAGTCTTGAAGTTCTTGTTGTACAAATCTTTTACTTGCTGGTTAAAGTCACACCGAGGTACTTTATATTATTTGGGTCTATTATGAAGGGTGTCGTTTCCCTAATTTCTTTCTCGGCTTGTTTCTCTTTTGTGTAGAGGAAGGCTACTGATTTATTTGAGTTAATTTTATACCCAGCCACTTTGCTGAAGTTGTTTATCAGCTTTCGTACTTCTCTGGTGGAACTTTTGGGATCACTTAAATATACTATCATATCATCTGCAAATAGTGATATTTTGACTTCTTCTTTTCCAATCTGTATCCCCTTGACCTCCTTTTGTTGTCTGATTGCTCTGGCTAGAAATTCAAGAACTATATTGAATAAGTAGGGAGAGAGTGGGCAGCCTTGTCTAGTCCCTGATTTTAGTGGGATTGCTTCAAGTTTCTCTCCATTTAGTTTAATGTTAGCCACTGGTTTGCTGTATATGGCTTTTACTATGTTTAGGTATGGGCCTTGGATTCCTATTCTTTCCAGGACTTTTATCATGAAGGGGTGTTGAATTTTGTCAAATGCTTTCTCAGCATCTAATGAAATGATCATGTGGTTTTGTTCTTTCAGTTTGTTTATATAATGGATCACGTTGATGGTTTTCCGTATATTAAACCATCCCTGCATGCCTGGGATGAAGCCTACTTGATCATGGTGGATGATTGTTTTGATGTGCTCTTGGATTCGGTTTGCCAGAATTTTGTTGAGTATTTTTGCGTCGATGTTCATAAGGGAAATTGGTCTGAAGTTCTCTTTCTTTGTTGGGTCTTTGTGTGGTTTAGGTATAAGAGTAATTGTGGCTTCATAGAAGGAATTCGGTAGTGCTCCATCTGTTTCAATTTTGTGGAATAGTTTGGATAATATTGGTATGAGGTCTTCTATGAAGGTCTGATAGAATTCTGCACTAAACCCGTCTGGACCTGGGCTCTTTTTGGTTGGGAGACCTTTAATGACTGCTTCTATTTCCTTAGGAGTTATGGGGTTGTTTAACTGGTTTATCTGTTCCTGATTTAACTTCGGTACCTGGTATCTGTCTAGGAAATTGTCCATTTCCTGCAGATTTTCAAGTTTTGTTGAGTATAGGCTTTTATAGTAAGATCTGATGATATTTTGAATTTCCTCTGAATCTGTAGTTATGTCTCCCTTTTCATTTCTGATTTTGTTAATTTGGACACACTCTCTGTGTCCTCTCGTTAGTCTGGCTAAGGGTTTATCTATCTTGTTGATTTTCTCAAAGAACCAACTTTTGGTTCTGTTGATTCTTTCTATGGTCCTTTTTGTTTCTACTTGGTTGATTTCAGCTCTGAGTTTGATTATTTCCTGCCTTCTACTCCTCCTGGGTGTATTTGCTTCTTTTTGTTCTAGAGCTTTTAGGTGTGCTGTCAAGCTGCTGACATATGCTCTTTCCTGTTTCTTTCTGCAGGCACTCAGTGCTATGAGTTTTCCTCTTAGCACAGCTTTCATCGTGTCCCATAAGTTTGGGTATGTTGTACCTTCATTTTCATTAAATTCTAAAAAGTTTTTAATTTCTTTCTTTATTTCTTCCTTGACCAGGTTATCATTGAGTAGAGCATTGTTCAATTTCCACGTATATGTGGGCATTCTTCCCTTATTGTTATTGAAGACCAGCTTTAGGCCGTGGTGGTCCGATAGCACGCATGGGATTATTTCTATCTTTCTGTACCTGTTGAGGCCCGTTTTTTGACCAATTATATGGTCATTTTTGGAGAAAGTACCACGAGGAGCTGAGAAGAAGGTATATCCTATTGCATTAGTGTAGAGCGTTCTATAAATATCCGTTAAGTCCATTTGGCTCATGACTTCTCTTAGTCTGTCTACGTCTCTGTTTAATTTCTGTTTCCATGATCTGTCCATTGATGAGGTGGGGTTGTTGAAGTCTCCTACTATTATTGTGTGAGGTGCAATGTGTGTTTTTGAGCTTTAGTAAGGTTTCTTTTTCGTATGTAGGTGCCCTTGTATTTGGGGCATAGATATTTAGGATTGAGAGTTCATCTTGGTGGATTTTTCCTTTGATAAATATAAAGTGTCCTTCCTTATCTTTTTTGATGACTTTTAGTTGAAAATTGACTTTATTTGATATTAGAATGGCTACTCCAGCTTGCTTCTTCCGACCATTTGCCTGGAAAGTTGTTTTCCAGCCTTTCACTCTGAGGTAGTGTCTGTCTTTGTCTCTGAGGTGTGTTTCCTGTAGGCAGCAGAATGCAGGGTCCTCGTTGCGTATCCAGTTTGTTAATCTATGTCTTTTTATTGGGGAGTTGAGGCCATTGATGTTGAGAGATATTAAGGAATAGTGATTATTGCTTCCTGTTATATTCATACGTGGATGTGTTATGTTTGTGTGCTTTTCTTCTCTTTGTTTTGTTGCCAAAACGATTAGTTTCTTGCCTCTTCTTGGGTATAGCTTGCCTCCTTATGTTGGGCTTTACCATTTATTATCCTTTGTAGTGCTGGATTTGTAGAAAGATATTGTGTAAATTTGGTTTTGTCATGGAATATCTTGGTTTCTCCATCTATATTAATTGAGAGTTTTTGCAGGATACAGTAGCCTGGGCTGGCATTTGTGTTCTCTTAGGGTCTGTATGACATCAGTCCAGGATCTTCTGGCCTTCATAGTTTCTGGCGAAAAAGTCTGGTGTGATTCTGATAGGTCTGCCTTTATATATTACTTGACCTTTTTCCTTACTGCTTTTAATATTCTTTCCTTATTTTGTCGTTTGGTGTTTTTGACTATTATGTGACGGAGGTGTTTCTTTTCTGGTCCAATCTATTTGGAGTTCTGTAGGCTTCTTGTATGCCTATGGGTATCTCTTTTTTTTAGGTTAGGGAAGTTTTCTTCTATGATTTTGTTGAAGATATGTACTGGTCCTTTGAGCTGGGAGTCTTCACTCTCTTCTATACCTATTATCCTTAGGTTTGATCTTCTCATTGAGTCCTGGATTTCCTGTATGTTTTGGACCAGTAGCTTTTTCCGCTTTACATTATCTTTGACAGTTGAGTCAATGATTTCTATGGAATCTTCTGCTCCTGAGATTCTCTCTTCCATCTCTTGTATTCTGTTGGTAAAGCTTGTATTTACAGCTCCTTGTCTCTTCTTTTGGTTTTCTATATCCAGGGTTGTTTCCATGTGTTCTTTCTTGATTGCTTCTATTTCCATTTTTAATTCCTTCCACTGTTTGATTGTGTTTTCCTTTAATTCTTTCAGTGTTTTTTGTGTCTCCTCTCTATGGGCTTCTACTTGTTTATTTATGTTTTCTGGAATTCTTTCATGCATTTTTGCTATTCCTCTCTGTAGGCTTCTACTTGTTCTCTAAGGGAGTTCATCATGTCTTTCTTGAAGTTCTCCAGCATCATGATCAAATATGATTTTGAATCTAGATCTTGCTTTTCTGGTGTGTTTGGATATTCCATGTTTGTTTTGATGGGAGAATTGGGCTCCGATGGTGCCATGTAGTCTTGGTTTCTGTTGCTTGGGTTCCTGCGCTTGCCTCTAGCCATCAAATTATCTCTAGTGTTACTTTGTTCTGCTATTTCTGACAGTGGCTAAACTGTCCTATAGGCCTGTGTGTCAGGAGTGCTGTAGACCTGTTTTCCTCTCTTTCAGTCAGTTATGGGGACAGAGTGTTCTGCTTTTTCCCGGCGTGTAGTTTTTCCTTTCTACAGGTCTTCAGCTGTTCCTGTGGACCTGTGCCTTGAGTTCTGGGCAGGTCACTTGCAGCAGAAAGTTGGTCTTACCTGTGGCCCCGAGGCTCAAGTTACTCATGGGGTTCTGCCCACAGGCTCTCCGCAGTGGCAGCGACCAGGAAGATCTCGCAGCCTCTTCCGGAGCCTCCGTCCTGGGTTCAGGTGGCCTCGGTGTTTTCCTCTGGAATCAGTAATGTGTGCAGAGAGCAGTCTCTTCTGGTTTCATGGGCGTGTCTGCCTCTCTGAAGGTTTAGCTCTCCCTCCACGGATTTGGGTGCAGAGAACTGTTTACCCGGTCTGTTTCCTTCAGGTTGTGTTTTCGAGCCGGAGAGGGCATACGAGGCTT